>NC_033629.1:1407659-1461368 GCF_001540865.1 Ananas comosus
TTTTTTTTTTTTTTTTTTTTTTTTTTTTTTTTTTTTTTTTTGATAGTTGAGGGGTTATTTGTAAATTTTTTCTGTTTAGAGAACCCGAGAGAAAGAGAGAGACCCAGTCGCTGCGGGTTCGTTGAGGCTCGCTAATTTTAAACCGGGGGTGAGCGAGAATCGCGGTGACCACAACTACTCTTTTCCCCTCCGTATAAACCCTCGCCTCCCCCTCCCTCATCGTCCCCTTCCTCGTCTCCTCCACCACCACCTCCTCCTCGTCGTCGTCTCGTCCGCGATCTCGACCTCGACCTCGACCTCGATCGATTGAAGATGAGGGAGATCCTGCACATCCAGGGGGGGCAATGCGGGAACCAGATCGGGGCCAAGTTCTGGGAGGTGATCTGCGACGAGCACGGGATCGACCACTCGGGCAAGTACAGCGGCGACTCCGAGCTCCAACTGGAGCGCATCAACGTCTACTACAACGAGGCGAGCGGGGGCCGCTACGTCCCCCGCGCCGTGCTCATGGATCTCGAGCCCGGCACCATGGACTCCGTGCGATCCGGGCCCTTCGGCCAGATCTTCCGCCCCGATAACTTCGTTTTTGGGCAATCCGGGGCCGGAAACAACTGGGCCAAGGGGCACTACACCGAGGGCGCCGAGCTCATCGACGCCGTGCTCGACGTCGTCCGCAAGGAGGCCGAGAACTGCGACTGCTTGCAAGGTATTACCATCTTTATTAGGGTTTCGGCCATCTTCAAAAGTTCTGATTTTTTTTTTTTTGGTGGGGGGGGGTTGGGGGGCAAAAATTCATCCCTTTTAACGTATTGTCGATTTTAGAATTGTTTTTCTAAATTTAATTTGGGATTCGTGAAATTTGATGGTTTTGCTAACGGAATCCGCAGTTAAATTTGGACTAAGCACTATTAAACTAAACAAAATCCCCAATTTAGATAGTAAAAAAGGTTAGTTGAGGGATTAAATCCTGCAATTGAGGTGTCCCGGCACTTTTTTTATATTTTTCCGATTTTTCTGGGTTGTGGTGTTTTTCCTTTTTTCTTTTTCTTTTTTTTTTTTGTTTGGGTATGATATTTTGTTTGTTTTTTTTTTTTGAGTAAATGTTGTTACATAGTATGTTGGACCTTGAAATGTTTTGTCGTGGGAGATCTACGCTCATGAATGCCTTTCTAGTTGAAAATTAAGATTTTGTTGTTAATTTTTTTTTAATATAACTCCACTATTTACAGAAAATTACAAGATATGAACTGTAATGTTGCTATTCCCTTATCAATCTTTTGTACTGTTGCTATTTAAACCTAAAAAGAAGGAGGTGGAGAACTACGACCTGCTTACAAGTTTATATTTTGTAATACAATTAATTCGGTTTATGGTGTAGTTTTTAATTTCTTGTTTATTTAATTTGGATTCTTTTGAGTATGTTTTAATATACAATAATATGTTGAATTTTGAGATCTCTGCTTGCTGGAGATCAATGTGTGAATAATGAATTTCTCTTGTTAAGTCATTAGATAGCCTTATGAGATTACATGAAATACTGTGTATTGCTGCTATTTCCGTATCAATCGTCTGCGCTTTTCCCAGTTTGTCTCTGAAACCTTCCAACGATAGTAACCGAACTGGGAGTAATAGAACTGGGAAGTTACCAAACTATCCTGAAACAGCTGACGGCATTGGAAGTCGAGGGAACAAAAATGGAGGACTGGTGGGTGAAGTGATTTAGATGTAACTTGGTTGCATTTTGACCTAGATGTGTTCTCTTCGGTGTGACTTAAATACGGAGACATTGTTGTTTCAGTGTTAAAAAAAAGATCAACATTTTCCATAATTTCATTAACTTAGTGTTGATTTAACATGTTGGTCCAAAATGTGAATCGTCATCTGATTATACGTTCTGTATAGGCGTGCACATTATCTTGTCACGCTTACAGTTCATTGCTGCTTTGAAATGATCGAATTGAAATATTTTGTTGTTAACTAGAGTGTGGAAGTTCGACATATATGTCTATATCTCCTCTGGTCGTGATATGGCAAATTAGTGTTACAAAAGAGACTTTTTTAACTACCAACCTTCTGAATGTATTTCTATGTCTTCATCTATCCGCTACTGTTTTCGGTTTTGAAGAGAATTAATGGGAACTTGGATTGGCATTTGATTCCATCATATTTCATTGATCGTACAGGATTCCAAGTTTGCCATTCTTTGGGAGGAGGCACGGGGTCGGGCATGGGCACCCTTCTTATTTCTAAGATCAGAGAAGAGTACCCGGATCGCATGATGTTGACCTTCTCTGTCTTCCCCTCACCCAAGGTCTCAGATACAGTCGTGGAACCATACAATGCTACATTATCTGTTCATCAGCTCGTTGAGAATGCTGACGAGTGTATGGTGCTCGACAATGAAGCTTTGTACGATATATGCTTCCGCACTCTCAAGCTTGCCACACCTACTTGTAAGTATTTTTCTCCTGTCGTCTATTTCTTACTTCTACACTTTTACTAATGCAAGATTCTTTTTGTTCCTATTAATTTAGGTCTACAGGCAGTATTGTATTAAGTTTGTAACTTTGTTGGATTATTCCAAGTTTTGTTAGATTACGAGACTTAACTACTTGTCATTTAGGGCTTTTTTAGCCCAGTTGGTGCTTTGTTTTTCATTAAGCACCGTCTCTACACAAGTATGCCAAAGCTTCAAAATTGGAGCTTCTGCTTTTGGGGGCAATAGCTCGCTTTAGCTTCTCAACACATCAAAATCCCAAAATTGTTTTGTTTGCGTAACACTTGCTCCTTATTTATGGAGTAGAAAAGTTGTTCGAGAAGGCAGAAGCCATGCGAAGTGGAGACATTGGACTTTGATCTTGCTTCTTGTACATAATGGACTTTGAACTTGCTTCCTGTTCTCTTACCACCTTACACTTATTAATCTTCTTTCACGCAGTCGGCGACCTTAACCACCTCATCTCCGCCACGATGAGCGGTGTCACGTGCTGCCTCCGCTTTCCCGGCCAGCTCAATTCCGACCTCCGCAAGCTTGCTGTCAACCTCATCCCTTTCCCGCGCCTCCACTTCTTCATGGTCGGCTTCGCCCCCCTCACCTCCCGCGGGTCCCAGCAGTACCGTGCTCTCACCGTTCCCGAACTAACCCAACAGATGTGGGACGCCAAGAACATGATGTGCGCTGCCGACCCCCGCCATGGCCGCTATCTCACAGCCTCCGCCATGTTCCGTGGTAAGATGAGCACCAAAGAAGTCGACGAGCAGATGATCAACATCCAAAACAAGAACTCTTCATACTTCGTGGAGTGGATCCCGAACAATGTTAAGTCCAGCGTGTGCGATATTCCGCCTAAGGGGCTGAAGATGGCATCGACGTTCGTCGGGAACTCAACTTCGATCCAGGAGATGTTCAGGAGGGTTAGCGAGCAGTTCACTGCAATGTTCAGGAGGAAGGCTTTCTTGCATTGGTATACCGGGGAGGGGATGGACGAGATGGAGTTCACAGAGGCGGAGAGTAACATGAACGATTTGGTCGCGGAGTATCAGCAGTACCAGGATGCTACGGCGGAAGAGGAGTACGAGGAGGAAGAGGAAGAGGAAGAGGCTACTTAGAGGTGATAATATATCTTCATTACAGCCTATATTGTTTTCTGTGCTACCAAGTTGGTTTTGAAGGGTCTGGAAAATGGTGTAATGTTGGAGTATTGTATGATTGTATGGCTCTGTATGATGTGATGAGTATGGTTTCCCAAACTAGTGCTTGTTTGTATGGTTATTGTATTTGGCTTTTGGCTTAAATTTCTTCTTGTGAGATAATGGTGGATCTTAGGCTTCATTCTGCTTCTTGTGACAGTATATCTATAGTTGAAATTGGTGCTGATTCCACTGACTACTATCTCCGCTCTTTTAAATGTTTGGATGAAATAAGAGAGGAACTAAAGAGAGCAAAGAAAAAGAGAGTTACATGAACTGCGTTTTCACTATTAGAATGAAAACAATTTGAATGTTAGAACTTCTTTTCTCTTCCTTTTCTTTCTCTATTTTTCTTTCTTTGTTCTTCTTAAATTTCACTTGAAATAAAAAAATGGACTCTTTTAAGTTGCTTTTAGAGTGTTTAGTATCTCCTGATACCAAGTTCTATGGTGAGTTATATGATATCTCAACTGTGATGTCTCAGCCTTATTTTTGCTGTATGACTACTTTTGCAGATGTGTCCTTCTGATTTTTTTTTTTTTTTTCCTGATTTCTCAGTCCTTCTACATGTGAGAAATGGCATGGTATAGCTGGTTTGTGGCTGTCTCATTCTTTTGCTTATTGTTGTCAGACAGAAGAGATTCAGGGTATCTGACAGCACTACTTTTTATTCTTCCAACAGTGCTTCTGCCTTCCAGCCTGTCATTTCAAACCTCCCATGTGTTATTGGCTGTCATCTTGCATGTTGTAAGCTTCCACACTTGCTAGCATTTATTTTGATTTTTGTTATTTTGTGAAGTGTGTAGATAGATAGTATTTGATGTAATTTTATGCTAATCTTTGTCCCAAACATTCAAGTTTGATGAGGGATGACTAAATGGGTCTTTAGAAATTCATTTAGAGAAAGTTTTAACTTTTTTAGTTTGTGAAGCATCCAGCTTTGGCTTTTCGAATGTAAAAGTTGAATCCAGTTAGGTCTAGTTTGAGAATGTATCGTCTAAACACTTAACTATAAATTTGTGGTAGAGACCGTCACAACTTAAGTCTAGACGAACTAAGGTTGGATTGGGTCTAGACGAAATTTATGCCCAAACCTGAATCTGCTCTGTTCGAATTTGGATTGGAAAGAAATTTCAAGTAATCGTACCCATTCACATAATGACATCCCTAGTCCAAAACTTTTTCTTTTTTCTCGTCTGTCCCATCCCATTCCTGAGGCAGAAGTCTGATACTGGGCTGTCAGATTTTAGCCCAGAAAACAATGCAAATGAAGTCCTGCTGCAGCTCTAAGACCAGCCCTGGCCCATTTCAATGATCATTACATCCCAAAGTGTAATCTTTATTTCTCTATTTTTGGCTTAGTAATTATTTTTATTTTTTTTTTTGAACTCTTTACCAATACTTGCTTAAGTTTTGCTTCGTTTTGTGAATTGAAAATTACTGGCTAAAGGAACATGGCAAATATCTAATTATCCTTAGTGCTTCTCTCATTTATAATGTGTATGAGTGACTCACAAATCCAAGTATTGAAGATCATAGTTATAGTTCATGTTTAGCCGTGGTTCTGGATTCGCATTTAATTAAAGTGTTTGACACATTAAAAAAAAAATTCTATAGTGTGAAAACTGTGTTCTTTAGTTTTTTAGTTCTCTATATTTCTTTTTTTTTTTTTCGAGTTTCCTAGAGTTCTACAGAGAGGCCAAACAAATCATTAATTACTTACTGTAATTTAATAAAAAAATTGATCTCTTTATATTCTTTTTTTAAAATTTTCACACATGTAATTCGCAACCAAAAGTGTGTGATATTCAAATAGAAAAAAATAAACAAGTGGTTTATTTCAAAATAACCAGTTATCATACACTCCAAAACAGTTGTTAGCCCATAGATCCGCTTCCATGTACTCAAAACAAAATTAATAAAATTATAATCAGAAAACATAGCAAGTAATTAATTAAGGACCTAATATGTTCATTTATAGCTGTCACATAAAAAAATATCTCTCTTTCTCCTTGATTGAGCCACTCGAGTTGCACCTGCTTTGATCACTGTGCCCACCTCATGCACATATAATAATAATAATAATAATAATATTTTATTATTATTTTTATAATTAATATTAATAATAATAATTAATAATAGGCCACAGGAAAAAGCTGTCAAATCAGTTGAGAAGTATTAAATGCCAACAATATTTCCACCAAGCAACTTATTAGCCCATAGCTTTGTCAAAACATATTACAAGTTTATTTGATCTATCTGTTCCTTACAGTAATATTTTATTAAAATTTTCTGTCAGCAGTAATAACTCGTTAGGTCGTTCAAAATATTTAAATTCAGTTATTATTATTAAGATGAAGTTCTCTTATATACCCAATAAAAATCTCATTTTCATCTGATATAAAATTATTGGGGTGTTACATTTTAAGAAGTTGTCATGTGTTATTTTTATCCCTATCAAAATATTATAATCATTTCTTCTAAAGTTCTCTCATAACTTACTTATATCCGTACCAAACGAAGCCTAAAAGTTCTCTCATAACTTTAAAGTTAGAAAATATCCAACAAATTATTAAGTGACGACAAAAACTTATACATGATAGTGAATTGATGGCTCCCCAACATGGTATGATTGGGGAGCTTCCCATTAAAAGCTTTATTTCTAAATTAGAGCTTCTGCTTTACAAATTTTTTTATTGGTGTTTACTTCGTGGAAGTTTATCAATAATGTTAAATAAATAAATATAAATATACCAATTCATAAAACATTATTTATTTTGGTCTTATATTTAAAAATGTCTACTATTGGAGATTGAGCAGCTAATATTTTATGGTTACGATGATTAAAACTTTTACTACAACTAAAAGTTGGTAGACTCCATTTTGTTGCCTTAGCAACAAAATTAAGAAGATTAAATTAAAGCTGTTGAATTTAAGGCTTTAGAATCTTATTTATGTTAAGAGAAAATTTGGTCTAGCACAAAATCTACAAGTGAGATATATTATTTGAAAACCATCAAATCCAAAATCGTAAAAGCTTATTAGATTGTCGCTCATAATAAGTATATATCCTCTATTGATTCTTATTCCAAACAGAACTAATAACAAATAAATTAATATTATCTGTAAATATCTGTTAGGCATTACTGCTGTTGCGCAGAACAGTAGTGCGTTCCAGTATGAATTAGGATTAATTTCATACAGGTCTCTACAAATATAGTAAATAATAAATATATCTCTACAAAGTTCAACTTTTATATTATTTCTATAAAAATCTTGATATTTTTAAATATGTCCATATTGTTAGGATTCATTAGAAAAAATTAGTTAACCATAAGCAAAATAATAAACCCTAGTTAGTTAATGAAGTGTATTGATATTTTTATCCCTCTTCAATTAACAGTTTAAATTTTTGAAGGGATACATATATGATGACAAAAAGATCATTTCACTTATAAAATAAATAATGCTTTAACGGTAATAAACTAGAGAGAGATATTTGAAAAAATTAGAATTCTTACAGAAACAACATATAAAAGTTTAACTTTATAAAGGTATATTTATAATTTATTATATTTGTAGTGACCCGTATGAAATTAACCCTATAAGTTAATAAGCTGGGGCATTTATGGGGAACTTACTTGGTAAGCATACCGACACTATGTTGTGATCTCTCTCCTTAATAAAACTAACAACGGTTTGAACTCGGAGAACAACACTAAATCCTATTTAACTAATTCTTAATAAATTATAATTAATTAAAACACTAATACAAATTATTAATTACTTAACGGAGGATAAACGGAGTCTAACGGCGCCCGTTAGATCACGGCCGGAGGCGCTTAGCTGTCACCCGCTAAACTCCAACGAACGGCTGAGCTGGCGCCCGAACATTCCGTTCAAGAATTAACGGCGGAGATTCGATCCCAGAAGCGGGGCCCACACATGAGAACGAGAGAGATTGGCGGAACGCAAACTGTACGAGTAGCCCCCGCACTATCCCGATGTTACGATTTGGTTCTTATAACTTAATCAGTCAGAATCATGAACATTTATTTATTGCAATTCAGTCCCCCAGCAAAGAAAATAATCTTTCTTTTCATTTTTTTCTTACAAAACGTATTACAAAGTATTATATTTGATTTTACAAGTTTAATTAAGCTTGCATAGTAAAATTAAAGATAATATGTAAGTGTTTAGATGCGTGTTTTGTTTTGGCTTTATTTTTTTATAGTGGGAGATGAAGAGTAATATACGGAAAAAATTTAGAATTTAAAATATTTTCTCTTACGAAAAATACAAGGTGAGTTGAGTGGATAGAAATATTTGGATAGTATAGGGACTATCTATGCAATTTTACCCTTTGCTCTTTACAAACCTATTATCATCTCTCCTCTTCTCTCTCTCTCTCTCTCGCTCTCTCTCGTAAATCTCTCTCTCTCTCTGTCTCTCTCTCTCCTCTTCTCCGAGGGCGATTTGTCGCCGGAGAAGAAGCGTCGGAGGGCGAAGGAGAGCGCCATTAGGGTTCCCAGATCGCGAGACGTGTCTCAGGTGCGCACGATTCGGATTAGGGTTTGGTGTGCTCGGTTTTGTTTTCGCTCTTTGATTGCATCCGAAGCACGGATCTCTAGATCCGTCGCCATTGTTTGTTTTGTTGGTTGATATGACTCCGTGCATTGTAATGATGTGGGATTTGGGTGTTGATTTGGGATTAGAAATTGTTTCTGAGGCCGCATTGTTTGATTTGTGTGAAAAGGTTTTGGGTTCTTAGGTTTTTTGCGGATTTTAGTTCCCAGATGTTATAAAAATGTGATGTTAATTGTCGTTTTGTTAATTTTTTTGTTAATGTGGCTTGTTTTTGTCGCTGACCGAGATTTTAAGGGTTTTATGATGGTTATGTTAACGATTTATGTGCATCAGGGAGTAACTTTTCTTAATTTCGTTCCGTTTTATGTGTTTGTAAGATGATTAGGGTTTTGAAGTCGAGTTTATTTTTTTTTCCCCAAAAAAAGGTGCCTAGAATATACCCGATCTCTTGCTTATAAATAAATATTATGATATTGACCGTGTGTATATCTTTATAAATAAATGCTATTTCTTTATCAATGTTGGATCAGGTGATTACATCAACATCACATTTTGGTGCTACCGTATATGCAATTTGGGATTTTGTTGCTTTAGTCAATGTGAACAAAAAAATTGTTTTGTATTGTAATCTTATTTAAGCTTGTGATGCACTGATAAATTGCGCAGTTCACTTGTCGTCCTGGTAAATTGTTGAAATTAGAAGAAAAGAAAATCCTTCAATTTTGTTTTAAATAACCTCACTTTTTTTTCTTTTTTCGGTTGGTACAGTTATTGAGACCAAAATCACCTTTTTAAATGTATCTCATTGTAAGTGTTATCTTATTGGTGTTTCTGTCATCTGGGAAAAACTTTTGGGACCACATGATGCAGCTCATCGTGCCACCAAAAGTTGGGGCATGTGCTATTGTCTAGGGGGTGATAGATTCTATAAATCCTGCTTTGCTCACTGCTGACATGATAGCGATCCAACGGTTTTCTAAAATTGTGGGAGTTCATCTTGTTATTGCAGATGATTGATGTGACATCAATATTTTATTTATCCGTTCGGAATCAGAAATGATATCTCACCTTTTGTAGAGCCCTTGAATTGTTTCCACATGAGCGGTGATTGTTCACAGCTTCTTTTTGTTATGGTATTTTGAGTTTAATCTCTGGTTATTGGCCGGAATATGTTTGGCTGTTCAATAGTGATTATAGAGGTGTTTGCAGTGTGTAACAGTCACCTGCAATTATTATTCCATTGCTTTTGTTTGATTCTCTTCATGTATGTTGGCTGCAGGAATATTGAAATATTTAATAATTTCCTTTTTGTCTGGTAATTCTGAAAGTTCAAAGATGGTGGCCCAGGAGTTCACCGTGGATTTGGATAAGCCTCTTGTTTTTCAGGTAGCTTGTTCTTGATACTTTTCTCCTGCTATGATGCTCTTTCGTTTCTCAACTTTACCATGAAATACTAAATGAAATTAACATGAAATAGCCTTGTGGTGTTTTTCACCACGACTAACTGCTATTAACATTTCTTGATGGATTTTAGATGCTTGATCTCTCCCTGAAGTATGTAGTAATCCTGTTTTCAACAGTGTTAAAAATTCCAAATTTCATTTATGCTTAGTTTCCAAAACTTAATCATTTCTACTTAACATGAAATTCTCCTTCTTGTTTATCATTTACAACAGCTAATTCATCAATTACAACTTTTTCCATGTGGCTATTAAGGTTGGCCATCTTGGAGAGCAGTACCAGGAATGGGTTCACCAGCCTATTGTTAGCAAGGAAGGCCCACGTTTCTTTGCCAATAACATTCTGGAGGTAAAAAGGCCGATGGTTATTTTGCCAACATAGTAGCCTCATCTGGTATTTGTAAAACTTTCTAATGAAGGTATAATTATTGTTTTTTATTCATCAGTTTTTAACACGCACTAAATGGTTTGCGGTTCCGCTCATATGGCTGCCGGTTGTCTGCTGGTGCTTGACCATGTCAATTCAAATGGGCCATACACTTCGTGAAGTGGGTCTCATGATGGTTTTTGGAATATTTATATGGACACTGATTGAGTATACTTTGCACCGGTTCCTTTTCCACATCAAGACCAAAAGCTACTGGTAGTCCTTTTACTCTTCAAATTCTTTATTCTCTGAATAGTGCCTTTTTGTTAATTAGCAAAGTGGGTTGGATATATCTAAGAAGCTTTTTCAATACTATGTTTTCAGGGCAAACACATGCCATTATCTTCTTCATGGATGCCATCATAAGCATCCAATGGACGGACTTCGTCTTGTTTTCCCTCCGGCCGCAACGGCCATTTTGTGTGTGCCGGTACAGCTTCTAACCCTTAAAATCAGTGGATACAAATTCCTGATACTGGTTTTTCAATTGATGACTATTCATGCTGACGCTAGAAATACATAGTTAAAAATGCATAATTCTCAACTTTCTTATATTGAAAGAAAGAAGATGATTCCCAGTATAGATTCTTCTGATACTTAAAACCAACGAACTTAAAAAATCGGGGCTTCTAGTAGTACTATATGCCATGCATTTCAATTTTCGGGCATAAAATATTTGCTTTTATTTCCGGGGATTCACATGACTTATCTTTTCAATTTTTCAAGCATTTAGCTGTTAGAAAAGCCTATTGACTCCTGCCATATTCTAGTTCTGGAACCTGGTTAGGCTCATATCAACCCCCTCCACCACTCCCGCCTTATTTGGTGGTGGCCTATTGGGTTATGTGATGTACGATTGCACTCACTACTACCTCCATCACGGCCAACCCACTTCCGACCCAGCGAAAAACCTCAAGGTGAGAAGTTGACCTTGTGCTTGCTAAATATTTTGGGATCATTTTTTGCTACTTTTTCTAACAAATAATTGTTTGTAATACCCAGAGGTATCATCTGAACCACCACTTCAGAATTCAAAACAAGGGCTTTGGAATTACGTCTTCGCTTTGGGACGTCGTGTTTGGGACGTTGCCTCCATCGAAGATGGCAGGGAAAAGCAGTTGATGTCTGCATTACAGATTTAAGGAGATTGTAATCTATCAAGGTAAGCCTAGGCTTGTTCTTTTCCCCATGCCGATTCATTCCAACTCTATTATTTTGCTAATGTTAATTCTAGTGTAATTGCAAGTCTCAGCTACTGATCTTTGGGGTTTGATCAATTTCCTTTGCTTCGTGTGGTATACTTTCACGCAGAGTCGCAGATTTTCCCTAGGTTATGGCTGGTTATTTTTTTAATGGATCTTGTAAATGCCTAGTTCCTGATGCTGCAGTTTTCGCCCCGATTTCATCGGTCACTCGTGTTCTTGAGCATCACCTTGCAATGGAAATCAACTCTTTTATGAATCGGGCCATAGTAGATCTCTTGGCATTTCATGGATGAATTGGACCACTTCGATTGTTTTTTTTTTTAGTTTCCTTGTACAAAATTTCATGTTATAGTTTTGCTATTGGGTGCGAAAGCAAATTATTTGAAGGGTCTGGTCGTTTTGACGGCTTATTTTTTTGGATATTGGTTCTGTTCGATGAACATTTTATTTACTATTTAATCACTGCAGCAATATTTTTCTCTTTAATGAATTGCTATTTTAAGTAATGCTATGGGAGAAGTGCTATGCTAAAATCCTCCCATCAGCTTTTCCATGTAAGATGAGTTTTTAAGTTAGAAGAGCTTTTATTGTTGAAGCACAGAATCTTATTTTTTCATTCAGCTTCTTGTTGCGACATAAGCCCATGATAAATGAGAAAATGTTGTAATTATATTTTGTATCCAACCAAATGGATTAATTAGGCTTATTATTACTTTTATTTAAAACTATAATCCCCATGGAAGGAGCTTCCACGAAGCCGCCTCCTTTATTGGGAAAACTTTAAAAACCCCCCCTGTGGTTTCGTGCATTCTCACTTTGCTACCCTGTAGTTTAAAACGTATCAATTTACTCCCATGTGGTTTCATTTTTATCTTTTCGGAAGCTTTTTCGTTAATATTTCGTTAAATTATATACAAAAAACTTTAGATAACCATCTATATTTATCGAATAGTCACTTTAGTATCCTTTAATTTTAACTTTGTCACTGATTTAAAAAAATAATAATAATAAAATTGATAACAAAAAGATAAAAACGAAACCACAGGGGGGCAAATTGATACGTTTTAAACCACAGGGTAGCAAAGTGAGAATGCACGAAACCACGGGGGGTTTTTGAAGTTTTCCCTCCTTTATTCCACACGCATACAATACGTAGGCATACGTGTGCATGTATAGATACCGCTATACGTATAGTAGCTAGTATCTGTGATCTAAGGGCAAAACACAACCTGGTAGTTGGTGTTTCCAGGGCAAGTGAAATCGGTGCCGTTGTGATCGCCAGGATAGCTGAATGCGTGAGGGCACTGGCTCTTGAAGTACTCCGAGTACTGCGTCGGGTTGCAGCTGCTCCCGGAGGGGCAGCAGTACTCCGGCGTCCTGAAGATCGTGCACGGGTCGTCGCACCCGCCGGGCACCTGCAGCGGCGCCGGGCACTGCGCATTTACGTTGGCGGCACAGCTCGGCCCCGACGTGCAGCCGTTCGATGTCGGCATGAAGCTCAGCGGCACGTTGAACCCTGAAAACAAAGCGGTTATGTTCGTTCACAAATTTATACTGTAAACTACTATTTTCTAATAGCTTAAGTTTATAGAATGAAAGTACCAGCCACGAGGGAGATGTCAAAGTAGTCGAGGCCTGCATACTAGTCGAGAGAATACTCGGCGAGAGTATTGGGGTTCTGTCCATAGCCGATGCAGGCGAGGACGCCGCCGCAGTCGCCAGTCTGGCAGTGGCCGTTGCCGTTGGAGTCGAAGGAGCAGCCGGTGCGAGCCCAGACGCGGCCTCTGGTGGTGCCGTCAGCCACGTTGAAGGACGAGGACTGGCCCGGGTTGAGCTGGACGCCGCCGCCGGGCGAGGCGGCGGCCCTGACGGTGTAGGAGCAATGGTTGACAACGTTGAAGGTCGACGCGGTGGCGAGAGGGAGGAGGATGGGGAGCAGGAGAGGGAGAGTGGTTTGTGTGGCCATTTCTGGGGAGAAAAAGGAGGAGAAAATGAGGAAGAAGAGGAGAAAAAGAAGAAGCAGAAGAGGAAGAGGAAGAGGAAGAATAAAATTATTAATTTATTTTATTAATTAATTATGATTAAATATTTTAACTGTGGTTAATTAAATTTCTTTAGTGAAATTTAATGATAAGGATATATCTGAATACATTAGAACTTTTGTAGGAATAACTTATGAAAATTGAACTTTGTAAGAATATATTTATAATTTATCATATTTATAGGGACGTGTATGCAATTAACCCATATATATATATATATATATATATATATATATAAAATGGAAAACTCCGAGACTACCAACATTTTATAGAAAATTTTCTCACAATCTTTGAATTATGCAATAATTGAGCCTACGTCCCAAGCTTATCCAGTTAATCCGAGTCACGTGATTTAGCTTAAAATGGAACTTTGAAACTTCTTTAACTTACTCGACAAGTTCAGAATCCTAATTTCCAAGCACATTTTCCACCACATTTCTTAAAGAACAATCAACAATTTCTCAAATTTCTAGTACATATACCATTTGCCGTCGCCTTTGACCGGCATTTCCCGTCACCGAATTTGACCTAAAATAAGGCTAAGAAATTTCCAGCTATATCTGAAGTTCCATTGTCAAAACAGGAGAAGAGATACATACCAATTTTCCGGGCATATCCTCTGAATGCAGTAGATTTCCGGGCATATTCTCATCAATTTCTTAACATCCTTCGAGTTAAATATAAAAACATATAAATATCGTTCTCTAACAGCTTAAGTTTTTAGAATACAACGATTGTTTCATGTGGTATCAACCAGACAGTTTTGAGTTCGAATCACGCCAGGCTCATGTCCTGAGTTCAAATCACACTAGTCTCCTAACATTATTAATTTTCTCTTATTTAATTCAAGTTCACATCATGAGTCCCGAAAAAAATCTCAAGCCTAGAAAAATTTTAAAATATAAATACTATTCTCTAACTATTTAAACTTTTAGAGCACAACGGTTACTTCACACTTCGGAGCCAACGAAAATTCTCATTAGATAATTCCAACACCCACTTCTGTAAGCTACCTCTTCTGTGGATAACCTTCTTCTTGACCAGAAGATCATGGCGGTCAATCATTTAATCTCATTAATAAAATGTTTTTATCATTGCGTCACTCTAATTACTTCTGCGTTTTTAAGGACCAATACTAACCTGACACAACATGAGTCAATCTCATATCGAATTTTGATGAAAGCGAGATACGAGTTGAACCGGATTGCAATTCAGACTACTACGAAAACAGGATTACATTATCATTATCCAAGGGGAATGTGCAGGAAAGGAAAACAAACTCACCATGTTTATTGTACAGTAGTTAAGTATTCTCTACTGAAACTTCATTGTCCTTTCTCTTTTGTCTCCTTCAATTTACCAGTGTTACTTTTTTTCTTTTTTGTGGATTGGCATAAATTTGGAAAACAGCATACAAATTCCTGGGTGTTGTCCGTGTCGATGTAACACTAGTGATCATCTCATACTAACACATAAAACTAAAAGGAAAGGTACGAAAACCAACGGGGAGAAAGTAGTCATCCCAAATCTACTTTTCACCATCCAATTCATGCAAGATAGTTCTAGGAGAACCAATAGACGAAATTTAGGGACTCACTTGGGTCCTTTATATTTGTCACCGGATGATAACAGGAGTGTAATTGTGCCTCCTGGTTCTTCCATCACTGTTCCCTCCTTTTGGCTTATCGGTTACCAAAGCATACATCTTCACAGGGAATAATTCCTTGGGAAGCCCTTCTTGATCCTCTGTTTTTTTTTTTGTTTTTTTTTTATTTTTTATGCAAATGTGAGATAATAAGGCTAAAATTCATGATAAACTGATAAGGCGAATTTCTTTTTGTAATGTTTAATATCACATTGAATGAAAAATAAATAAATTTTACTGAACCTTAGTTCTGTAGATGTGAAGACCGCACTGGTTGAAAAGCTCCTTGAAATACGAGACAGATCTGGTCACACTGTGATCATCTCTATCCAATACGAATCCTGAAAGAAACATCTTAATGTGTAAAGGCGTCTTATCGGCAATCTGTGATTCTATCATCAAGATGTGGGAGTATATACAAGAGAGAACAATGTGCTCATGCCATTTCTTGCGATGTTCTCTTTAACGACGAAAAAACCATTATAGCTTTAAAGCCCAACCTACATAGAAACCATTAATGTGGTAAATAGCAGGATGAAAAATACAAATAACCACCAGAAATTAGGAAAAAAAATCCACTGAGTGTAAAAATAATTATTTCTTTTGAAATTTTATAGTAGAAGCAAACTAAAACATGTACTTGGGTATTGCAATACAATAGTATGCATTTTTCCCCACAAATATGCAAAAGGAACAAAAAAAAGAAAGAATATCCAAGTGCATATTTTCATAACTACAGAAGCAAAGAGCAGATTAATGATGTGAAAGCATATGTTACTGGAAGTTTCATATATTTGAGTTAAAGTACCTTCGCACGCTTAAAAAATGCGACAAAATCATCATCTGGAAGTTGCCGTATGCGCCACTGAACCCATATTACATCATGTCTTCCAGCTTCTGGAGTGAAATCCTGTAGCAAAATTCAGCCAAACAGAATTATGAATAAATATCGACTTATTAAGCTCACAAAATCAACTAAAGAAAGCAACTACCTGAAGAGGGACACAATAGAAATTAACAGCCTTGTGAGCATCCCCTTCCGCATCAATCGCTGGAGCTAAACTTTCGCGTGCAGCCTCTAGAAAATGTGATACCGGCTCGACAAGATCAACCTGAAAAGCTCAACGCTGCAAATGAGCACCAACATACATTTCTCTGCATATCTATTAAATACATTCATAAAACATACACAAATGAAAGAATAGATCATTGAGTTATGCAAATGATCCGCTGACCCTGGTAATTACAATCATTATGCTCATCACATTAAGAAAAACAGATATGCACTATGCAAGATCACTTAACCCATGATTATTCATCTGTTCGCATATCAAACACCTAACGTGTTAGATTTTTCTATCATAATGCTGAATAGTGAGTAAAATCACCTTCCCACCACAGGAAATTCAAGTAATTTAACATGGAAGCATACTGTATGTGTAATTTGCGCGCGCTTTGGTAATGTACTACTACCATTTTACTCTCAAAAAACTCTTTGGTGATGTGACATTACTTAAATCTTGCATGACGTAATTTGCGCTACTAGAACTGATTGTTAAAACATCACTGCAGGTGTTTCTCTACCTATTGGCTTAAGCTTTTGGATTGGAGGGGGCAGCGCACCGTACGTCTATAAATAACACATCAAAGAGACATTAAGCAACACTTACCTCATTGAAGTACCTTATAACAAGATTCTTCGTCACTCGTCCGATTCCCGAACCGCAATCTATCACAAATTTATGAAACCAGTAAGAACCCCAACACTACATATATGCACATAGGCGTAAGCAAAGCGAAATTAAGCTCTATTTCTCACCGTAGGTATCTCTATTCCGGAACAAATGATCCAAATCAACAAAGGCGAACACAAAATCAAAGCTAAAAATAGAACGAGATTAGATTACCGAGAGCAACAAGATGCCGCTTTGCACTTCCAAAGCGCTCGATCAAAAGGGGTTTTATAAAACCCTCGCTCCCCTTCACATCGGCGTCGTTCACGCACCCGTACCCACCTAAAACCCCATCCACAGAAGCCTCCACTCCCTACACCAAATCCAAATGAAACCCTCAAAAGTTAGGGTTTTGACGACATTTACCGAACCAAATCGAGAGCTGAGAGCCTTTCTAGGGTTCGCTAATCGGCGTTCTCGGCCCCTTCCTCGGCGCCGACTTCTTCTCTCCACATCTCGCTAGGGCTCGCGAACGCGCGCCCCGTGGTGGAGTCCACGCCGCCGAAGTCCATGGCTAGAGCAGCAGCGGCGGCGGCGGCGGCGGAGGAGGAGGCGCGTCCCCGACATCGGTCGATCGATCGATCGATCCCTATCGAGGTTTAGGGTTTTGGACCGGATCCACTCGGTGGCGAGGAGTCGCTTTGACCCGAATTATTTGACCCGAATTATTGTTTTGGACCCATGATTTGGGCTCGACTATTTGGGCCTAGTGGGCTATCGATACATTGATCGATCCGCATGATTTTCCTTAAAATATTATTAAAATTATGTATTCTTGTACATCATCCGACCACCATAAGGAGAGGAATGATTCCATTAAAATCGAAATGGCAAATTACACTCAACACATATAGGGCTCAAAATTATGTAAATATATATTTAATCTCAGTTCCAGTGCAATTTGTGGCCTTACCACTAACACTTAATATACAACCTTCCACGATGATAGATTGTTAGAGGTAACAAGATGGTACTATAATCCATTATTTCCTTTTACGTAGGGTGCATATCTATTATGTACCTTGGGCCATGCATTTTATTGCGTTGTGGATATCCTTTTACGTAGAGTGTTTATCTATTATTTCGTGAGATTTGAAGGTACAGTGCAGAGAGGGAACCATGGCCCGGCGAGCAGCGGCCGAGCGGCGCCATTAGAATTCGTCCTTTAATGTTATTGTAGTGGTGGAGGATTCGTCCTTTAATGTTATTGTATTGTATAGTTCAATTAAAATTTTGTTATAGATAGTTTAAAATTAAATTTTAGTTACTAGACATGTTCTATGATAATTAAGATTTACATATTAAAATTTTTAACAAAATTAACACGAATTTGTTTTAAAAAATGAACCGTTAATTACTAGTCATATACCTATAATTTTCGAGATTATTTGATACCTATAAAATAGATTTTGAAACTTTATTCATTTTTAATATACAATTAATCCTCGCATAGCGTATATCTTACGTGTTTCATTCGTTTAATTTTAAAATATTAAGTTTAAAATATTGAACTCTGTTCGTGAGTACACTAATGCACGAGTTGCATACTATAATTTTATGCATTTGAATGCAATTAACCTAATTACCATGTTACCATCCGTGCGAGGTACTTAAATTCAATGTAGTTAAAACTTTATGACGAGGTCCAATTGCAGTAATTAAAACTACTGTCTAAATTGACCGCAATTTCAACTGTAGCAGTTGAAAAGACTAATGTTTTATCTTTCTGATCACTTTTTTAAACACATACATATACATGTGTGTGTAAGTATATATATATTCTTATACGAGATTGCTAATATAGAAAATATTTAAATACCATTCTCTACCAACTTAAATTTTTAAAGTACAGCGATTATTTCACATGACATCAGAGTAGGAGATTCTGAATGCGAGTCGTGTCAGACTCCTAACATTATTAATTTTTTTTCATTTATTTCAAGTACACATTATGGGTTTGCAAAAAGTTTGGAGCACCATTTTCTAGGCATATCATAATCCAATGACGAAATTTGTATTTATATGCAGTTACAATTGCAGTGCAGTTGCAACCACATGCAACCAAACGGCCATTTAGAGCTTATACTCTGATAAATAGAAAGTTCAGTTTGTTCCGGAAGCCGAACTAAACAAGCATTAGCATACATTTTCAAAAAAAAAAAAATAATAGGAAGCTTCCTAATGAGGCTTCATTGGGGAGTTCTTGATTTGTTACCGCATGTAGTTTTATCTCTGTTTAAAAATTTATTGGGTACATCCTAATACTAAAATTCAAAAAAAAATAAGTTCTAGAGAAAAAAAATTAAAATCATAGGTCATGTTTGGTTCGGAAATAAACTATTTTTGTTTATTCGTGAAATAGGTATTATTTGTGGGATTTGTAGGGATTAGAATAATTTTGTATTTTAATAAGAATTGGATTATTCAGAGGGATAAAAAAAAATAATTACGTTTGAATAGTTAGATTGGAAGAGTAGAAATAAAATTAATTATAGTGGTAAAATAATAATTTACTTAAATAATAATTAAGCATGTTAATTTTTAATAAAATTATATTTTAAAAAGTTGATTAATTAATTAACCAACAATGTTAATATTTTTGGGAGGGGAGGCTGGGTCGTTACATTTGGTATCAGAGCCGATCACCAGTTGAAAATATGTGGCGAGTCTCGACTGAGTCAGGATCTGAAAGATAAGGTGAAAGACTATGTCAGAGTCTGTATGACAAGATGACCGGCTATGTAAGGGTCTGGACGACAAGGCTAGCGAGACGAGTCTCACATCGCCTGATGACCTTAGACTGTGTGTGTGATTGGACTGACAAGGACGTCAGGGTCTTAACCGAGAAAGTCTGTCATATCCCAAGGGTCAAGGGGGGGAGGGGGGATGGGTTTAATGAGTGTTTCATTCGGGGTCGGGTCTAATGAGCGTTTCGTTCGGGGGTGGGGTCAAAGAGGGGGTGTTCTTGTGTATTTTCTCTTCTTTTACATGCCTCTAGTACGCCAAAATCATCCAATTTCAATTATTAGTTTGTACATGATTTTACACTTCTAAAACCATTTTACTTTTTAGCAATTCTATGTGCAAGTGGAGAACGATTTAATGAGTTTATAATTATATCAAAGTTTATCGATGAGTATTCTATTTAAATGGACCATAATATTCAGTGCTTCAATTTTGATAGAATGAGAGCAAATTTATGTGATACTGAGCCCCGGAATAGGGGTGGAATTAAGTTAATCCCATCCATATTTAATTTTTAAATATAAATATTTGCATTAATTTTTAATTTTTAATTTTTAAAAATTTATAATTTATAATTTTAAAATTAATATTTATTTTTCAAAATTTAAAATTTAAAATTATTATTTTTAATTATTTAAATTTAAAATTTGATATTTTATATTTGTAACTTTAAATTTTTCAATTTGAGATTTAAAAATATATTTTTTAATTTTGAATTTTTAATTTTAAATTTTAAATTATTATTTTAAATTATTTAAATTTTAAATTTGATATTTTATATTTGTAACTTTAAATTTTTCAATTTGAGATTTAAAAATATAAATTTTAATTTCAAATTTTGAATTTTAAATTTTAAATTATTATTTTTAATTATTTAAATTTTAAATTTGATATTTTATATTTGTAACTTTAAATTTTTAAATTTTAAATTTTAAATTATTAGTTTTAATTATTTAAATTTTAAATTTAAATTCAAATATAATAATTGGGGCAATATTATTGTTTTCCGTTTACTTCAAACAAACACTATTTTACTTATATCTGGACTTAACCCAATTCTCAACCAAATACAAAATTACTCTAAACCCCACCTTAACCCTGAACTTAATCCTATTCCTGAAATAACTAGTTCTTACTTAATCCCGAACCAAACGAAGCTAAGAGTTCAACTATAGTGCTCGCGGATTTCGATATGATTCAATCCACCTGAGCGTTGGGTCTATTGTTGGGCCTCTTGTCGTTAGATCTCTTGTGTACTGTACATCCACTCAAGTTATTAGTATGCTAAATCTATTATTGCGGGACAGGATGTTGGACCTATTTTAGCACAATAATAAATAGCTAACAATTCCAACTCAGATTATTTTGCTAATGTTGATTTTAGTGTAATTGCAAGTCTCACTATGATATACTTTCGCGCAGAGTGGCAGATTTGATCGATCAATCTTGTGTTCTTGAGCATCACCTTGCAATGGAAATCACCTCTTTTATGAATCTGCCCGTACGTAGTAGATCGCTTGGCATTTCATGGATGAATCGAACCACTTTGATTGTGTTTTCTTTTAGTTTCCTTCTTGTACAAAATTAAATTTCATGTTATATAGTTTTGCTATTGGGAGCTATGAGCTAGGCTGGTATACTATCGGCAGCACGGAGGCCTCCGTGCTACCAAATTATTTTCAATGATGCAGCTTTCAAATCGACGATTGACTCCGTTAGACTTAATCTACACTATTGAAAGTATTTGAAAACTAAATTTCATAATTTTTCGGCATCATTTACCTATCAAACGAATAATCTAAAAATGAACGGCTGAAAATAAAAATCTTATAAAAAATGATGAAAAAAGACTTGAAAATAAGATCAGAGGTACTGATCTTACTCTAAATAGTGAAAAAAATTTTATATAAAAATTTCATCAGATTTGCATCGTTTTATACTGTTAAATTCACAAACGCATTATATCTACCATTAAAATTGTCAATTTTTAGACTTTTTGATCACTAGCCAAATAATGTCGAAAAATTATGAAATTTAGTTTCCAAATACTTTTAATAGTGTAGATCAAGTTTAACGGAATTGATCATCGATTTGAAAGCCGCATCTTTGAAAATAACTTGGTAGCACGGAGGCCTCCGTGCTACTGATAGTATACCAGTCTAACTCTGGGAGCTATACACATATATATAAACCAAATTACTTGAAGAGTCTGGTTGTTTTGATGGCTTATGTTTTGGATATTGGCTCTGTCAATGAACATTTCATTTACAATTCAAGTCACTGCTACAATACTTTTCTTTTTTAATGAATTGCTATTTTAAGCACCGCTATGGAAGAAGTGCTGTGCTAAAATTCTCAATCCCATCAGCCTTTAATTTACATGTAAGGCGAAATTAAAAGGGCTTCTATTTTTGAAGCACAGAATCTTGTTTTTCATTCAGCTTCTTAATTATTATGGCAGAAACTCACGTAATAAATGAAAAAATGTCGTGATTATATTTTGTATCCAACCAAATGGATTAGGCTTATTATTACTTTTATTTCAAACTATAATAAACCCCATGAAAGGAGCCACCGCAAAGTAGCCACCTTCTCTTATACAGTTATACTTTATTCCACAAGCTTTATTCCACACGCATACAATACGTTGGCATCCGTGCATGTATAGATACCGCTATACTTATAGTAGTATCTGTGATCTGTGGGCAAAACACAACCTGGTAGTTGGTGTTTCCAGGGCAAGTGAAAGTGGTGCCGGCGTAATCGTCAGGATAACTGAATGCCTGAGGGCACTGGCCCTTGAAGAACTTGGAGTACCCCGTCGGGTTGCAGCTGCTCCCGGACGGGCAGCAGTACTCCGGCGTCCCGAAGATCGTGCACGGGTCGTCGCACCCGCCGGGCACCCGCAGCGCCGCCGGGCAGCTCGCATTTATGTCGGCGGCGCAGCTCGGCCCCGACGTGCAGCCGTTCGACGTCGGCTTGAAGCTCAACGGCACGTTGAACCCTGAAAACAAAGCGGCCGGTTACGTTCATTCACAAATTTGTACTGTAAATTAATTGAATAATGTTTTCTGATAGCGTAAGCTTATAGAATGAAAATACCAGCCACGAGGGAGATGTCAAAGTAGTCGAGGCCCCCAGACTGGTTGAGAGCATACTCGGCGAGAGTATTGGGGTTCTGTCCGTAGCCGGTGCAGGCGAGGACGCCGCCGCAGTCGCCGGTCTGGCAGTGGCCGTTGCCGTTGGAATCGAAGGAGCAGCCGGTGCGAGCCCAGACGCGGCCGCCGGTGGTGCCGTCAGCCACGTTGAAGGTCCAGGACTGACCTGGGTTGAGCTGGGCGCCGCCGCCGGGGGAGGCGGCGCCCCAGACGGTGTAGGAGCAACGGTTGACGACGTTGAAGGTCGAGGCGGCGGCGAGAGGGACGAGGGCGAGGAGCAGGAGAGGGAGAGTGGTTTGTGTGGCCATTTTTGAGGAGAAAATGGATTTAGAGTGTTGTTGTTGTTGTTGTTGTTAAGTGTGGTGTTGTGTGTAGGAAAGGAGGGGGGGAAGAGGGAGTGCAATTTATAGAGGTTTCGGAGAGGTCGCATGGGGGAAGTTGTGCGGACGTTTTGAGATTAAGAGGAAAATTCAAATATTACGTACTATAAACAATGTGGCTAGTTAATTGGCCGCGTATGTAGGGATGTTGATGTTTCGACTTATGCGTAACGCTTGTATTCTCTTGTCACCAAGAAAAAATATACGTTTAAGTCTAACAGGGAGAGAATATATTTTACTCTCTAGATACCAAATAAATATTCCCAAGAGATAAAAAATCTTATTAGATTGTAGTGTCAGAAAAAAAAAAAAAAAAATCTTGACCAAATGCACCTTCATATTATTTCTTTTCATTAATTGCACTATCTGAAGGCGAGTTCCAAGTTTCTTTGTCTAAAGCCCAGATGGAGCATTAAATGCGTCTGTTGCCCCTCTTCCTCGGGAGTCGGGAGCCACGCCATCCTTCGCATCCCCGGCCCCTGTTGTCCTCGCACCCCCTGATGGAAAAACTTCCTCGGGCCCCACTTTTGTACTCGGACTGGAGCTCAACCAGTTGTGTACTTGTGTTGGGACCTCTCTATTCTCCGATGCGGACCGGGCCTCTCACCGAGCCCAACTACGCTCCGGCTCCATCTTCTCTTTCCCCCCCGGTTCCGACCCAGTTGGTCATTGGGCTCAGCTCCCGGCCCATCGGGGCTGCGTTATGGGCTACCCTACTTCGCAGTCCAGCGCGGGCCATGGGGTTGCGCTAGTGTTACACGTCACCAATTCCCCCGCAACTGCCTATGCTGTTTCTTTGGAAAAAATTCTAAAATGCAACGGGTATATTGATGATGTGACGTAACAAATCAATAAAAAAAATTTTTAAAAAAATATATGTCCCATCATGATTATAAAAAAAATATTTTTATTGTACTTTTGTTTGAAAAGAAAAAAGGTGATTGGCTTGTTATTGATGACGTGGTGCAAGTGTGATAGTGTAGAATTCTTCGTTTCTTTGCGCCAGTCTCAATTGGAGCGATCGCCACGTCGCCAACGCCTCTCCCGCTCCCGTTTCTCTGACGGAGTCTCCTTCCATTAACAAGCACCCTCCATCCGACCTCTCCGTTAAAGAAGTCGCGACCGCTCCCAGTGTCAGCAGGCGAAAGTAATATAATCGGGCGAGACGACGACTTATAAACAAAATAAAATGACAAAATTGGTGCAATTAAAGAATCAGGTGATTCATCTACCGTACCGTCTTTATGAGGGCAAACAAATCACTGTAGAAAGCTTTTTAAAAACACTTCATTAGAAAGCCTTCAATTTATTGTCTCATGCAAAAATATAATTTTTTTAAAAAAATTACAAGTTATATGAATTTCTGAACGAGAAATCTCGACCGGTTGCATAAAAATTATAAGTTATATATATAAATTTCTTACGAATCAATAACATCGCTTTGGACCGACCGTTTCGGTGATTGGTATATGAGATTCCAAGTTCGAATTTTAGTTGATTCACATTTTCAGCTAAATTTTTTTCTATATAAAATAAATGAAGCGTGTATTATGTTAACTATCTCTTAAAAAAAAGAAAAAAAAGAAAAAAACATCGCTTTGGCTTTATCATTGGAAAACCGAAGTTCATAAAAGAAAAGACTGACCCACACGGTTTTCTCTGACTCCCATAAATAAAGCAAACCTATCAATTGCTAGGTCAACGTTGACCCAGGAAAAACGTAGCCGTTATAAAAGTTGATTTTAAAAGATGGCGGGAACGGCCTGTGGAGTTATATAAACCAAATTATTTGAAAAGTCTGGTTGTTTTGATGGCTTATTTTTTGGATTTTGGTTCCGTGGAACATTCAATGAACATTTATTACAATTTAAATCACTACTACAATTTTTTTTTTTCCCTTTCAATTTAAACAACCAACTTTGTCTCTCTATCTCTCTCAAAAAAAAAAAAAAAAAAAGCTTTGTCTCTCTATAGTCAACCGAAAAGCCAAATGTGAAAAAAATATTTGTAGAGTGTTCTATTATTTGATTAATTGTTCTTTTAAGTAGTGCTACGGAAGGAGCCCGTATTTTTAAGTTAAAAAAGTTTTTACTTTATTTAGAGCACAAAATTTTATTTTTCATTCAGCTTTTTATTGCAGCAGCCTACATAATAAATGAGAAAATGTCGTAACTGTGTATATTTCCTATCCAACCAAATGAATCATGCTTATTACTTTTATTTCAATCTAAACAATCCCCATGGAAGGAGCTTCTACAGAGTAGCCACCTTCTCTTACACAATTACTTTATTCCACAATGCTTTATTCAAGACGCATACAATACGTAGGCATACGTGCATGTATAGATACCGCTATACGTATAGTAGTATATAACTGTGATCTAAGGGCAAAACACAACCTGGTAGTTGGTGTTTCCAGGGCAAGTGAAAGTGGTGCCGTCGTAATCGTCAGGATAGCTGAATGCCTGAGGGCACTGGCCCTTGAAGTACTCGGAGTACTGCGTCGGGTTGCAGCTGCTCCCGGACGGGCAGCAGTACTCCGGCGCCCCGAAGATCGTGCATGGGTCATCGCACCCGCCGGACACCTGCAGCGGCGCCGGGCAGTTCGCATTTACGTTGGCGGCGCAGCTCGGCCCCGACGTGCAGCCATTCGACGTCGGCGTGAAGCTCAGCGGCACGTTGAACCCTGAAAACAAAGCGGTTCATTCATTCACAAATTTGTACTGTAAATTAAACACTGCTCTCTAATAGTATAAGTTTATAGAATGAAAGTACCAGCCACGAGGGAGATGTCAAAGTAGTCGAGGCCCCCAGACTGGTCGAGAGAATACTCGGCGAGAGTATTGGGGTTCTGTCCGTAGCCGGTGCAGGCGAGGACGCCGCCGCAGTTGCCGGTCTGGCAGTTGCCGTTGCCGTTGGAGTCGAAGGAGCAGCCGGTGCGAGCCCAGACGCGGCCGCCGGTGGTGCCGTCAGCCACGTTGAAGGTCCAGGACTGGCCCTGGTCGAGCTGGATGCCGCCGCCGGGGGAGGCGGCGGCCCAGACGGTGTAGGAGCATTGGTTGATGACGTTGAAGGTGGAGGCGGCGGCGAGAGGGAGGAGGGCGAGGAGCAGGAGAGGGAGAGTGTTTTGTGTGGCCATTTCTGGGGAGAAAATGGATTTAGAGTGTTGCTGTTGTTGTTGTTGTTGTTGTGAGTAGCTAAGAAGGGGGAGGGAGTGCAATTTATAGATGATTTGGCGATGTTGCATGGGGGAATTTATGCTTACGTTTTGAGATGAAGAGGAAAATTCAAAGATTGCTGCGACCAAAGTGACTAATTAATTGGCCGTGAATGTAGGGATGTTGATGTTTGGACTTATTGCATAACGCTTTTATTCTCTCATCAGAAAATCTCTCTCTCTCTCTCTCTCTCTCTCTCTCTCTCTCTCTATATATATATATATATATATATATATAATTTTAAAAGGGAGATAATATACTTTACTCTCTAAATACCAAAAAAATATACACTTAATTCTTTTCAAAAGATCAAAAAAATGTTGAAAAAAATAGTGATATGACTAAATACGCCTTCATATTATTATCACAATTATGTTTCCTCTTAAGAAAGTTAAGTGCATACTTCTTTTTTATTTAAGAGGTTAAATATTACCGATGTAAGTTTTCGGAAGAATCAAATGCATACTATTTTTATTCAAGGAGTTTAGTGCAATAATATGTGAAATGTTGAACAGGATCAAGTATAGTTTAGCCCATACATAATTGCGTTTTGCTTCCCACATAGAGTTGGTTGTTGCCTCATTTTAGGGTTCACTTGACCTATGTAGAGCTGGAGGAGAAATTCTACTATATATTTTCTTTAAAGGGGTAATTAAAATCTATGCATCTGTCTTTGGGTGTAATTAGAGGAAGTAATGTTGTGCTCACTTTCCAAATTGCGGAGTAGAATTAGATGGTAAAAGCTACATCATTAGTGGATCGACACAAATTACATAAGGATAGTCCACTGTAATTAGGGACTGTTTAATTGTATATAATTGCAATTACGTGGCAATGATGTATGGGTGGTAGAAGAGGAGGAGGAGGAGAAGGGAAAGAAAGCGGAAGGAGAAGGAGAGGAAGAAACGACGAGATAGGAGATGAACCAAAGCGGAAAAAAAAAAAAAAAATGAACAAGCGAAAAAAGAAAAAGGAGAGAACTCAGCATCGATATGAGGGGGGGGTGGGAGGAGACGAATCGGAGCGGAAGGAAAAAAAAGAACGAGCGAAAAAAAGAAGAAACAAAAAAAAATAAGGTTATTTTGTCAGTTTACTAAAAATTCGGACTGAATTTGCAAGATCCAAAATAGTAATTTATTTTTATAAAATTTTAAAACTGGTGAATTTTTTATGCAAATTGGCCTAAATATAAAGTTCTTTTGGGCTACTCCAATAAGAAGTATTGAACTACCTTTTGTATTTCAATTGCTGGAAAAACTATGTTAGTAGTTAAGTTACCCAAGCATTCTAGGATTATATTTTGAATAAAATTTTAATGAGAAGCTCCCCAGCAAGACATTGTTGGAGAGTACTTGATTCACTGCTACGTGTTAGTTTTAACTCTACCTAAAAATTTATTGGATAATTTTTTTTTAAAAAATAATTTTTTAGATAGTGACAAAATTGACACATGATTGTAGATCGGAGCTCATCAACGAGACGACGGTGTAGAGTTTCCTAATAAAGGTTTTTCTATTTTCAAAAATATTTTATCAGTAAAGTTGGTCAAGAAACAGTGATAATTTTTTTATTAAAAATTCAATACTGTCGTTTTTATTAAGAGTAGAAGTTTTAAACTAAAATTTATGTGTTTTTTGGACCCACAGTATCTCATTTTGCTTTTCCACTAGTTCAAAACTTTTATACTTTTTTGTCTGCTAAATAGGGTTTTATTTGAACAAGTAAGAGTTTGAATGACAACCGCGATAATCAATCAATTATATCGTAAAGAGTCATGATCATTTGAGCTGGCATTTAATTATAAAATTAGATTATAACACTTATCTTTTAAAAGATAGTTTAAAGACCTTAAGCAACATAAGAGAGTAAACCTCAATTATTCAATCTTTTTTCCTTTTTTTTTCCCATAGAACTACATACTTTTCCACAGGCATTTAAATGCTTATTAATTTCTATCTTTTTTGTACCCTGAAAACGAAAAGGACATAATACACTTGCCTAACACTCAATCAATATTCCACAAAAATAATCTTCCAAAAGTATAATGGAATACTCCATGACTGGCAACATTTTATAAAAAAATTTTCCACAGTTCTTAAATTATGCAATAAGCGAGCCTACTTCCTATGGCACCCTTAGAATTTACAATAGTTTTATGGCTAAATTACAGAAAATCCCCCTTGTAATAATCTGCTTTTTCACTTTTTTTCTCTAACATTTAAAAACCTACACTTTGCCCTCCTGTAAAATGAAAAATGTTCACAGAGGGGTTACGGTATGTAAAATGACCATTTTGCCCCTCACCATTATCGTCTTCTTCCCCATCTTCCTCAGCCGCTCCTTCGTTCGGCCGCGATTCCCACCTCAATCGGCCGCGATTTCTCTCCATTTTCTTCTCCACCTGCTCCCCTTCTCCTCCTGCACCCTCGCCGCCCTCGATTTCGGCGACAGTAGGAAAAACCGAGGTGGGCGACAGTAGGAGAAGGGCAAAGGCGGCGAAGGACGGCAAAGGGGATGTGGGTAAGGGCGAGACAGTGGAGGACGGCGAGGCGGCTAGGCGGCGAGGCGGCGGCGAGGTGGCGAGCCGGAGGGAGGCGAAGCAACAGGAAGATGGCGGAGGGGTATTTTCGGCATAAAAATATATTTTTTAACGGAATCCTAACGGTAGGGGGTAAAGTGCACATTTTTTATTTTACCGGAGGGCAAAATGTAGGTTTTTAAATATCAGGGAGGGAAAGTGAAAAGGCGGGTTATTACAATGGATTTTCTGTAATTTAGCTTGGTTTTATATATAAAGTATATATAATATGACTAAATCTCTCAATCCGGCTAGAATATATTTGACGATGGTTTGATCCAAAAAATTAAGAAAATTAAGTATGATAGAGTTAGAATAGTTTTAGAATAAACGACTCCTTGGCCTTGGAGAGCGAAGCGTCACACTTCCCATGTTTATGCAGTTAATTAATCCAAGTCACGTGATTTAACTTAAAATGGAACTTTGAAACTTCCTTATCTTACTTGACAAGTTCCAGAATCCTAATTTCCAAGCACATTTTCCACCACGATTCTTAAAGACCAATCAATAATTTCTCAAATTTTTGGTACATATATCATTTGCCGTCACCTTTGACCGGCATTTTCCGTCACCGAATTTGACCTAAAATAAGTCTAAGAAATTTCCAACTATATCTGAAGTTCCATTGTCAAAACAGGAGAAGAGAAACATAATAATTTTCCAGGCATATTAGATTTTCAAGAATATTCTCATCACTTTCTTAATATTCTTCGTGTTAAATATAAAAAAATATAAACATAGTTCTCTCACAGTTTAAGATTTTAAAATACAACGGTTGTTTTACATAGTATTAGAAAAGGTATTAGAACAGGAGATTCTGAGTTCGAATCACATCAGGCTCTTAGCATTATTAATTTTTTCTCATGTCCTTAGTTCAAGTCACGTCACACTCCTAATATTATTAATTTCTTTCTATTTAATTCAAGTTCACGTTACAAATCTTGCAAAAAGTTTCGAGCCCAGACGTTATTGAGAGTGCTAAATATAAACATATATGAATATCGTTATCTCATAATTTAAACTTTTAGGTATCGTTTGGTTCGGTGATAAGCAAAAAGTGGCTATTTCAGGAATAGGTATAAATTGAGGTATAAGCGGGGATTTGATCAATTTTGCGTTTGGATGAAAATTTAGTTACTCTTAGGGATAAAAAAAATAGCGTCTGGTTAGGTAAGATAGAATAAGAAAGATAGTGAATTTTTATAAATAAAAAATAATGATATTACCCTTTTATTATATTTGAATTTAAATTTTTTGATTTATATTTTTAAATTTACAATTTTAACTTTGAAATTTTAAATTTTGAAATTACAATTTAAAATTTAAAATCTCAAATTTTAAATTTTAAATTTCAAACTTTAAATTTAAGATCAAATTTAAATTTGAAAAATATAAAATATCAAATTTTAAATTNAATTGGGTTGGGAACAATTAATAAAAATAATTTTTTATAATAAATTTATAATTTTTTTTTAAAATTCTACTTAAACTTAAATTTAATAAAAAAAATTTATTATAATATTTAAAAATAATTTATTATAAAATTTATTATAAAATTTAAATATAAATAATATGTATTAATATAGTGCAATTAATAATTTTATAATAAAAATAATGAATTATAATATATAATATAATATATTTATATAATTTAGTTTTAATTCAATTTATAATTTTAATTAAGTTTGAAATTAAGCATTGAAATAGTACTATTCCACCAAAATAGTGGAATAGCAAATCTCTTGCTAATCCGGGATAACCGGAAACAAGGACGAAGCTATATGGAGGCCCAAGGTGGCCATGACCCCCCTCAACTTTTCAATATTTGTTTAATGGTTCTTAAAAGTTTTTTTTTTTTTGTGAACCATGGATAGCTTTGGCCCCCCTAATTTTTCAATATTTACTTAATAGTATGGTGCCAATATAACTCTCTCTCTCTCTTTTTCCTAATTGGTATACTCTTTTTATGGGTGAAAATATATTAAAAGCTTCTTGCTTATAGAGTATTTTCTAATATATTTCTCTACTCTAAAAATTTTATTTGATATTTTTTTAAAATTTTTATTTATCTTAGGTGAGCTTTTTTATTTGACTAAATCAAGAATTGCACTAAATTTAATAGCCATGTTAATTTTATTTACTAAAAAACTAAGAAATTACTGTTAGATTTAGCAAAATTTCTAAATTATTTTTACTGTAATAATATAAATAAAATAATTAGAAGTTAAACATATGAAAATAAAAAACATAAAGTTCATATTTTTACATTATTTATTTAATTAATAATTTTTTAATAAAAAATTTTTAAATAGAAAAAATTTTGTTTATTATTTATTACTAAAGTTTCTATTTAAATATATTTTGGCCCCCCCTCAATATTGAATTCTAGTTTCGTCCCTGACTGGAAATAGTAAGGTTTTGACCGGAATAAAATATTCCGGTAAAATATTACTCCGTTTGGCAGGATAGCAGGAATAATTTTCGTTATGCCCGCTTATCCCCGAACCAAACGGTGCCTTAGATTAGATAATTCCAACACCCACTTCTGTAAGCTAACTCTTCTGTGGATAAGCTTCTCCTTGATCAGAAGATCAACATGAGTCGAGCTCATATCGAATTTTGATGAAAGCGAGATACGAGTTGAACCGGATTGTAATTCATACTACTAGGAAAACAGGATTGCATTATCATTATCCAAGGGTGGAATGCGCAGGAAAGGAAAACAAATTCACCATGTTTATGTACAGTAGTAAAGCATTCTCTACTGAAACTTCATTATCATTTCTCATTTGTCTCCTTCAATTTACCAGTGTTTTTTTTTTTTTCCCCCAATTTTTGGATTGGCATAATTTCGTAGAACAGCAAACTGATCCCCGGCTATATATCGTCCATGTCATGTAACACTAATGATCGATCATTTCATACTTCAATTTGCTAAAGTGGAGAAAAAACACACATCTAATTAAAAGGCACAAAAACCAAAAGGGGAAAAGTATAACCATGCATCCAACTCAAAATAGCTCTGCGAAAACAATAGACAAAATTTGAGGCCTCACTTGGTCCGGATAATATACGTACAATATACGTATAGTAGTATCTCTGATCTAAGGGCAAAACACAATCTGGTAATTGGTGTTTCCAGGGCAAGCGAAAGTGGCGCTGTTATCATCGTAAGGATAGCTGAATGACTGAGGGCACTGGCTCTTGAAGTACTTGGAGTACTTCGTCGGGTTGCAGCTGCTCGGGGACGGGCAGCAGTACTCCGGCGTCCCGAAGATCGTGCACGGGTCGCCGCACCCGCCGGGCACCTGCAGCTCTGCCGGGCACTGCGCATTTACGTCGGCAGCGCAGCTCGGCCCCGACGTGCAGCCGTTCGACGTCGGCTTGAAGCTCAGCGGCACGTTGAACCCTGAAAACAAAGCGGTTTGTTCATTCACAAATTTGTACCGTAAATTAAACACTGTTCTCTGATAGTTTAAACTTATAGAATAAAATCACCATCCACCAGGGAGATGTCAAAGTAGTCGAGGCCCCCAGGGTTGTTGAGAGAATACTCGGTGAGAGTATTGGGGCTCTGTCCGGAGCCGGTGCAGGCGAGGACGCCGCCGCAGTCGCCGGTCTGGCAGTGGCCATTGCCGGTGGAGTTGAAGGTGCATCCGGTGCGAGGCCAGACGCGGCCGCCGGTGGTGCCGTCAGGCACGTTGTAGGACCAGGACTGGCCCGGGTTGAGCTGGATGCCGCCGCCGGGGGAGGCGGCGGCCCAGACGGTGTAGGAGCAATTGTTGGCGACGTCGAAGGTGGAGGCGGCGGCGAGAGGGAGGAGGGCGAGGAGCAGGAGAGGGAGAGTGTTTTGTGCGGCCATTTCTGGGAGCAAAAAGATTTGTGTGTTGTTGTTGTTGTTGTTGTTGTTCCTTGTGGTGTTGTGCTGTGAGTAGGAAAGGGGGGAGTGGAATTCACAAGAGGTTTCGGAGAGGTTGCGTAGGGTAATTTATGATGACGTTTTGAGATGAAGAGGAAAATTCGAAGATCACTATGGCCGTGTGCGTAGGGATGATGTTTCAACTTAATATATATATAAAGCAAAGCTTTTACTGGCTAATCTATTATGATCCAATAGATCTACATTCTCCCGGTAAAAATAAAAAAGTAAATAAAATACTTCTATTCAAATAACTAATAAGCCGGTTTGAGAAAAAAAAAAATTTTTTTTGAGAGAAAGATGGCATGCTATTCTTTTTATTTATTTTATTTAGGAAATAAACTTAGCTATAAATATGAATTAACTAGGATTCGAATTTGGGTCTCGAGCACCAACCAACAAGCTCTTTTGTCACTTACGCTAGGAACGGTCGGTAAAAAATATATTAATACCAGTTCTGATCCAGGTGGCAGTAAAGGGCGGAGGCGCGGACGCGGGCGCAGGCACGGGGCGCGAGCTGGCGCGGGCCGGCAAGCGGGCGGACGAGGGGCCGGCACGGACGTGAGCCGGCACGGACGTGAGCCGGCGCAGGCACTCGTGCGGGCTTGGGCGGGTTGGGTGAGCCCGGTGCGGGTGGGCCCAGCCCATCTATACCCGAGTCTAAAATTATACAGAGAGCTCTCAACTACAAATTTAGGGTCAATTATACAGAGACCTCTCAACTATAAAGTTACGACATTAAAGTTACCGTCAATTATACAGAGAGCTCTCAACTATAGCCGAGTCTAAAATTGACTTTAGACTGCATTAGTTTTTTTTTCTTTTTTTAAAAAAATTTCTTAAATTTTATTTAGTTTAGATTGCTAGTTTTAGGGGGGGGGAAGGAAAAAAAAATCAACAAAACTAAATAAAATAAAATAATATTGAAAAGTCTATTTCAAAATGGCCTATAGTTGGAGGGTCTAGATATTTTATATACTATACTTTATATACAACTAGTTAGAAATTCGTGCTTTGCGACGAAAAAAAAAAAAAAAAAATTACAATAAATATACGCTAATAATTATTAAATAATAATAATAATATAATAATTATTTTAAAAATATTTTATATATTAAAAATTATTAAAATTAAAGCCACAATAAATAGTTCGCGTTACTTTGTAACAATTTAAAACTGATGGCGAACAAAATAGTCTTTTCTTTCTTAGAAAAAAAGTATTTTTTAGCATAAATGCATCAAACACTTTTTTCCTTATTTGCAAATCAATAAAGTAATTTAGAAAAGGAAGCACATAAAGAATAGCGTGAGGAGAAGCGGATACCGTGGTTTGTTCGAGACCAAACACGACCAATCTTTCAGCGCGATTCGACTTTCACGACCTCGCTTCCTCCCATCAGCAAGCAAAATCATGGCGTAGGCGGGGTAATGTGATAGGAGCCGCGCTAGAATTCTTGCTATATATATATATATTTTTTTTTTGTGAGAGAGAGATAGGCAGATGCTTGATGTTTGTATATTCATTTAGAAAAATACTTAGCTAAAAATTGGAATGAATTAAGATTCGAACTTAGAATCTCGAGTATCAACTAGAATTTCTTACTGTATTTGTGCAAATTTGTGGGATTTTGAAGATTACAGATGCAGAGAGAGAACCATGGACCTGGAAGCGGCGGCCGAGCGGCGATTAGATCTGCAGGAGAGTGCTAACTCTATCTAACATAGGGAGAGAGAGAGAGAAGAGAGAGAGAGAGAGAGAGAGAGAAGAGGAGAAGTATGGAGGAGGAGAAGTACGGGAATAGTAGGAAATTTGCTGAGGAAACCATGGCTTCAGACAAATTTAGGGGGAGAGAAGAAAAGGGGTGAGAATAAGAGAGAGAGAGAGAGTAGAGCTATGGGGGCGCACCTTCGAATCCCGGACAGGTTTTGAAGCGTGTGACGGTTAATCTTATGTCAAATAAAAAAAAAAAAAAAATATATATTATATTTATATATATATATATATTATATATATATATATAGCGTAAAGCTAATATGCTATCGAAATATAGAGAATCTGGTGTGCTTTCGATTTTTTAGCCCTTACATCATCCCCTTCAATCATTTTTTAATTTTGGATTAATACTATTAACCTGTGGTACACTCAACCTAGGGGGACTACTCAACCCGGGGGGACTGCAATCATCCCAACTATATAATTTTTTATCAATGGTTAAAAAGTTGGAAGCATCGTACTTTATGCTTCCGATAGCATAGTAGCTTACACTATATATTATATATATAGTAGGGCTAAAATACTTGTAAAAGTATCATGGGGGTGATACTTGTGTGTTTTATAGCCTGTGATAGAGAGATTGTGAGGTTAAGATGATGGTGGTATGTGGTGGCAGGTGGTGGTAGGTGTGGTAGGTAGAATAGTGTTTAATCCAAGAGGTATTAATAATTCAAAAAAGTAGATCCAATGGCTTAAAACCTAATAGCACCATTGAGTGTACATTGTAAAGTATCATAGCTCAACTCTATTATATAATATATATATATATATATATATATATATATATAATAATATATATATATTATATATATCCACTACTATTGCTATCAGTAGCACGGAGGCGCTTCCGTGCTACCAAGTTGTTTTCGATGATGCGGCTTCCAAATCGACGATCGGCTCCGTTAGACTTGATCTACACTATTGAAAGTATTGGAAACTAATTTCAAATTTTTGGACATCATTTGACTAGTGATCAAAAAACTCAAAATTACAATTTTAATGGGCCGATGTGGTGTGTTTGTGAGTTTAACGGTGTAAAACAATCAAATGCGATGAATATTTTATAGAAAATTCTTTTCACTATTTAGAGTAAGATCAGTATATTTGATCTTAAATTTAAATCTTTTATCATCATTTTCATGAGATTTTTATTTTTAGCCGTTCAATTTAGACTATTGTTTGATAGGTAAATGATATCGAAATATTATGAAATTTAGTTTCTAAATACTTTCAATAGTGTAAATCAAGTTTAACGGAGCCCGATCGTCAATTTGGAAGCCGCATCATCGAAAAAACTTGGTAGCACGGAGTGCTCCGTGCTACCGATAGTATAGTAGCCTAGTTCTATATATATATTATATATATATATATAGAGAGAGAGAGAGAGAATTTAGAGGCAAGAGAGAGAGAGAGTCCGGCTATGGTGCTTGTAAAAGTACATAACTATTTGGTACTTGTAAGTTTTTTACCGTTAGATCTACGTCTTTGATTATTTTCAACCGTATAGATTTACTATTCACCAACTACCACTCAACCATACGGGCCCACATCATCCTCACCGTAATCCTTAATCAAGGGCCGAAAACTTACAAGTACCAATGATTTTGGTACTTTTAAAAGCATAGGAGTTTTATTTATTTTCTAAAATTTTAAATACCCTAAATCATATTTAACGGAATGGATCGTCGATTCAGAAGCATCCATATCGAAAAACAATATGATACGAGGGACTCATAGCTCATAATAATAGAAGTAGCCAGCTATGCGACCTAATATATATATATATATAATAATTATTATATATATATATATATATATATATTAGGCTGGGGCTCACTGTTATATTATGAGTATAGACCTCTTTGTACTCATTATTATTTAATAACCGTTGATTTGATGGGATGTGTGGTTAGGATGATGGTGGTCCCCACTTAAAATAATAGTGGTCCCCTAGGGTTGAGTGGGTAGTTGGTTAAATAGTATGATCTAACGGATGAAAATGATTAATGAAATAAATCTAAGGGCCGAAAACTTATGAGTATAAAGAAGCCAATACTCATAAAAGTATAGTAGCCGGACTCTATATATATATATATATATATATATATATGGAGGTTGCTAATATAAAAAATATTTAAATACCGTTCTTTATCAATTTAAATTTTTAAAATACAACGATTATTTCACATGGCATCAAAATAGGAGGTTTTAAATGCGAGTCATATCAGGCTCCTAATATTATTAATTTTTTTCATTTATTTCAAGTACACATCCTAAATTTATAAACAGTCTCGAGCACCATTTCCTAGGCATACCATAATCCAATGAGGAAAAAAAGCTTAAATTTAGAACTTACACTCTAATAAATAGAAAGTACAGTTTCTTCTAGAAGCCGAACTAATCAAGCATTAGCATACATTTCCGAAAACAGACTTTAATGGGAAGCTTCCCAATGAGGCTTTATTGGAGAGTTCTTAATTTACTACCACATGTTAGTATAGGAAGGACACACTCATATATTGCACATAAGAGTTCAGTCACAGCGCTTATGGATTTCGATCCGATTCAACCTATATGAGCGTTAGGTCTATTGTTGAGCCTCGGACACACTCATATATTGCACATAAGAGTTCAGCCACAGCGCTCATGGATTTCGATCCGATTCAACCTATATGAGCGTTAGGTCTATTGTTGAGCCTTGCCATTAGGTCTCTTATGTACTGCACCTCCACTCAACTTATTATGCTCATTCAACTCAACTTATTAGTCTCCTGAATTTATTGTCACGGGGCATGATGTTGGACCTATTTTAGCCCAATAATAAATAGCTAACAATTCCAATTCAGATTATTTTGCTAATGTTAATTTTAGTGTAATTGCAAGTCTCATGTGATGTACTTTCGTGCAGAGTGGTAGATTTCATCAATCAATCTTGTGTTCTTGTGCATTACCTTGCAATGAAAGTTACATCTTTTATGTATCTGCCCTACGTATATAGTAGATCGCTTGGCATTTCATGGATGAATCGAACCTCTTTGATTGTGTTTTCTTTTAGGTGTCGTTTGGTTCGCATTATGAAAGATTACTAGAAATAAAAGATATCCGAAAATCTTATTCCTATTCATCTTATTACTAAGAATGTGGAATTCCTGTGTTTGGTTCGCACGCTAATATTAATTAGCCATATTATTTAATATTACAAAAAATATACAATTAATTAATTTATTTATTTATTTAATTTTAAATAATGTTACCAAAAGTTTAAACATTTTTTTAAAAAAGAGAGAGAGAGTATAAGTTAGAGAGAGAGAGCATAATTAAAAAAATAGAAAGAAAAATATATTCGAAATGAGCAATAATATTCTGTAAAAAGAGATTAAAAAAGGAAAAAAAATGAAAAAACAAAATTGGGCGCCAAAATTTGGAATCAATTTATCAATCATTCTTTGCCGAGAATTTAACATGCCTTAAAAGTGATAGATCAAGCAAATTACACCATATACTATTGAAACATGCCAATTACTTTATCAAACAATACATCAACCTAAACAGAAAAACTCGAAAATGTTCATTAGCTAGCGTGCACTGATTTTCTAAAAAGGCCGACGAAATGTTGCAGGAATCGAGGTGTGTAGTGAAATCGATTACCCGCCGGAATGGGAAACCGGTGAAGTTGTGAATTGTCCATCTCTGAAAGTATGAACAAACTGTTGCGGCAGCGGATGCTCAGCCTATAATTAGTTTAGGAAAGAAAATTAAGCAGAATCAGAATATAATTTGTGTAGCAAAAAGAAAATAAGTTGTCTTTGTTACTCAAAATTACTAAATATTCAGTATAAATAGGAACATAAATGAAGGATCATTTATGGCTTCTAAATTTTGCTAATAAACAGTACTGAAACTCTCTTACTTATGACTGAATGTGCGACTAAATATGGTACACCTCACAAAGCATTCTCAAATTTTGTTTTGTTTATGTCCTGTTTTGTTCACTTAGATTAAGATCAACAAAATATCCGTATCTCTGAGAAGATTCTTATGACAAACAACTTACCCAGTCACCATCAGGGCCTGCACCAGAAACCAGAACATTAACCTCACTTGATTTAGCAATTGTTATAGAAGTCTCCAATGAATCTTTGCCCAGATAAAGTTGGCAACCTGATGTATTGTCTATTAATATTGTCGGCGCTGAGCCCTGAGATTCAAGGGAGAATAAACCCCAAAATGGTATGATGATATCGGAGATTTAATCTAAAATTAATTGAATACAAATTGAGTGAGTGAAATAAACAAACTTGTATACCTCACATTGCACCTCAACACTGTTGCAGTTCACAATTTCACAAGCTGCAACTATATCCTGAGTTAAAAGATCACACCACACTAATTTGTCATCACAATACATTAGAATCTCATCTAGCGGGAAAATGTAAGCAAGATTTTATGCATAAACACCATAGTGATCATGCACTTACCTTAAAGAGGATCCCCATTTTAGTGCATTTATCTATGGTTATGTTGTTCACCTTTCCTGCATAGAATAATATGTGCATGCATATACTCAATTAGTTGTGGAAAAAAATGAACTCTTCGGCGAAATTTTAGCCACCAAGGAATGGTAATCATAAAACGAATAAAATTACCCTTGACTTGCAATACACTATTTTTGCATCCATAAACATAAACAGATTGTTTTGCATCACAATCATCAATAACCAAGTTCTTTTCTCCAACCTGATTCTCAACTGCCCATCTGCCAAAGTACACATAATCTGGATAGTTACACAATTATGTACAAATAATTTGAGCACAGTCTAAGAAGACATATTTTTCTTACTTGCGACCCATTNTAGCTAAAATTACCGACACTTTTAAAAAGTGTTGCTATATGTGGGGTCGCTAGGTATATAGTGACAGTTAAAGAGTGTCGCTATAACCTAAAAGAGTGCTGCTAATTTACAAACACTTATTTAAGCATTTAGCAACCGCCGAAACTCTATCTCGTTGGCTCCGGTGGCGGAGGAGGACGACAGGAAAGGCTCTTCGTCTAGAATTTTAGTAGATTGAGAGAAGAAAGAAGAAAAGATGGTAATTAATTTTTTTTTTTTTCTTTTTTATTTGTAATCGGGCCAAATGGACTGTGTGTGGTAGGTTGAGTAGAGTAATCTTTAATTTTTGGTTGGATTGGGCTTTATATTTAGGCATTAGTAGATATTTTTTTAAGTTTTAGCATAAATGGGACACTTACTCAAAAGTGTCCCAAACATGTGTCCCTATAACCTAATTCTGGTGTAGTGTATATATATATATATATATAAACCAAATTANTAGTTGAAGAGTCTGGTTGTTTTGATGGCTTATTTTTTGGGTAATATTGGTTCTGTCAATGACCATTTTATTTACAATATAATCACTGCTGCAATATTTTTCTTTTTAATGAATTGCTACTTTAAGTAATGCTATGGGAGAAGTGCTGTGCCAAGATCCTCGATCCTTCAGCCTTTTCATGTAAGGCGAAGTTAAAAGAGCTTCTATTTTTGAAGCACAGAATCTTATTTTTCATTCAGCTTCTTAATTACTATAGTAGAAGCTCACATAATAAATGAGAAAATGTTGTGATTATATTTTGTATCCAACCAAATGGATTAATTAGGCTTAGTATTACTTTTATTTCAAACTATAATCCCCATGGAAGGAGCTTCCACAAAGTAGCCACCTTCTCTTATACAATACAATTACTTTATTCCACAATATGCTTTATTCCACACACATACAATACGTAGGCATATGTGTGCATGTGTGTATATATATATATATATATATATATATATATATATATATCTATGAGACAATATACGTATAGTAGCTAGTAGCTAGTATCTGTGATCTGTGGGCAAAACACAACCTGGTAGTTGGTGTTTCCAGGGCAAGTGAAAGTGGTGCCGGCGTAATCGTCAGGATAGCTGAATGCCTGAGGGCACTGGCCCTTGAAGAACTTGGAGTACCCCGTCGGGTTGCAGCTGCTCCCGGACGGGCAGCAGTACTCCGGCGTCCCGAAGATCGTGCACGGGTCGTCGCACCCGCCGGGCACCCGCAGCGCCGCCGGGCAGCTCGCATTTATGTCGGCGGCGCAGCTCGGCCCCGACGTGCAGCCGTTCGACGTCGGCTTGAAGCTCAACGGCACGTTGAACCCTGAAAACAAAGCGGCCGGTTACGTTCATTCACAAATTTGTACTGTAAATTAATTGAATAATGTTTTCTGATAGCGTAAGCTTATAGAATGAAAATACCAGCCACGAGGGAGATGTCAAAGTAGTCGAGGCCCCCAGACTGGTTGAGAGCATACTCGGCGAGAGTATTGGGGTTCTGTCCGTAGCCGGTGCAGGCGAGGACGCCGCCGCAGTCGCCGGTCTGGCAGTGGCCGTTGCCGTTGGAATCGAAGGAGCAGCCGGTGCGAGCCCAGACGCGGCCGCCGGTGGTGCCGTCAGCCACGTTGAAGGTCCAGGACTGACCTGGGTTGAGCTGGGCGCCGCCGCCGGGGGAGGCGGCGCCCCAGACGGTGTAGGAGCAACGGTTGACGACGTTGAAGGTCGAGGCGGCGGCGAGAGGGACGAGGGCGAGGAGCAGGAGAGGGAGAGTGGTTTGTGTGGCCATTTTTGAGGAGAAAATGGATTTAGAGTGTTGTTGTTGTTGTTGTTGTTAAGTGTGGTGTTGTGTGTAGGAAAGGAGGGGGGGAAGAGGGAGTGCAATTTATAGAGGTTTCGGAGAGGTCGCATGGGGGAAGTTGTGCGGACGTTTTGAGATTAAGAGGAAAATTCAAATATTACGTACTATGAACAATGTGGCTAGTTAATTGGCCGCGTATGTAGGGATGTTGATGTTTCGACTTATGCGTAACGCTTGTATTCTCTTCTCACCAAGAAAAAATATATGTTTAAGTCTAACAGGGAGAGAATATATTTTACTCTCTAGATACCAAATAAATATTCCCAAGAGATAAAAAATTTTATTAGATTATTGTGTCAAAAAAAAAAAATCTTGACTAAATGCACCTTCATATTATTACTTTTTTTTTATTCCTTCTTAAGATAGTTAAGTGTATTATTTTTTCTTTTCATTAATTGCACTATGTGAAGGCGAGTTCCAAGTTTCTTTCTCTAAAGTCCAGATGGAGCATTAAATGCGTCTGTTGCCCCTCTTCCTCGGGAGTCGGGAGCCACGCCATCCTTCGCATCCCCGGCCCCTGCTGTCCTCGCACCCCCTGATGGAAAAACTTCCTCGGGCCCCACTTTTGTACTCGGACTGGAGCTCAACCAGTTGTGTACTTGTGTTGGGACCTCTCTATTCTCCGATGCGGACCGGGCCCCTCACCGAGCCCAACTACGCTCCGGCTCCATCTTCTCTTTCCCTCCCGGTTCCGACCCAGTTGGCCATTCGGCTCAGCTCCCGGCCCATCGGGGCTGCGTTATGGGCTACCCTACTTCGCAGTCCAGCGCAGGCCATGGGTTGCGCTAGTATTACACGCTGCCTATGCTGTTTCTTTGAAAAAATTTTAAAATGCAACGGTATATTGATGACGTGACGTAACAAATCAATCAAAAAAATTCTTTTAGAAATATATGTCCCATCGTGATTATAAAAAATATTTTTATTGTATTTTTGTTTGAAAAGAAAAAAGGTGATTGATTTGTTATTGATGACGTGGTGCAAGTGTGATAGTTTAGAATTTCTCGTTTCTTTGCGCCAGTCTCGATTGGAGCGATCGCCACGTCGCCGACGCCTCTCCCGCTCCCGCTTCTCTGACGGAGTCTCCTTCCATTAACAAGCACCCTCCATCCGACCTCTCCATTAAAGAAGTCGCGACCGCTCCCAGTGTCAGCAGGCGAAAGTAATATAATCGGGCGAGACGACGACTTATAAACAAAATAAAATGACAAAATTGGTGCAATTAAAGAATCAGGTGATTCATCTACCGTACCGTCTTTATGAGGGCAAGCAAATGAATGTAGAAAGCTTTTTAAAAACACTTCATTGGAAAGCCTTCAATTTATTGTCTCATGCAAAAATATAATATTTTTTAAAAAATTATAAGTTATATGAATTTCTGAACGAGAAATCTCGACCGGTTGCATAAAAATTATAAGTTATATATATAAATTTCTGACGAATCAATAACATCGCTTTGGACCGACCGTTCTTAGAGCAAGTGGCAAATGGCTCGGTGGTTGGTATTTGAAATTCCAAATTCGAATTTTAATTGATTCACATTTCCAGCTAAATTTATTTCTATATAAAATAAATGAAGCGTGTATTGTGCTATCTATCTCTTAAAAAAAAAAATAAAATAAAAAACATCGCTTTGGCTTTATCATTGAAAAACCGAAGTTCATAAAAGTAACGGCTGACCCACACTGTTTTCTCTGACTCCCATAAATAAAGCAAACCTATCAATTGCTAGGTCAACGTTGACCCAGGAAAAACGTAGCCGTTGTAAAAGTTGATTTTAAAAGATGGCGGGAACGGCCTGTGGAGTTATATAAACCAAATTATTTGAAGAGTCTGGTTGTTTTGATGGCTTATTTTTTGGATTTTGGTTCTGTGGAACATTCAATGAACATTTATTACAATTTAAATCACTACTACAATTTTTTTTTTTCCCTTTCAATTTAAACAACCAACTTTGTCTCTCTATCTCTCTCAAAAAAAAATTTTTTGTCTCTCTATAGTCAACCGAAAAGTCAAATGTGAAAAAAATATTTATAGAGTGTTCTATTATTTGATTAATTGTTCTTTTAAGTAGTGCTACGGGAGGAGCCCGTATTTTTAAGTTAAAAAAGCTTTTACTTTATTTAGAGCATGAAATTTTATTTTTTATTCAGTTTTTTGTTGCAGCAGCCCACATAATAAATGAGAAAATGTTGTAACTATGTATATTTCCTATCCAACCAAATGAATCAGGCGTATTACTTTTATTTCAAACTAAACAATCCCCATGGAAGGAGCTTCTACAGAGTAGCCACCTTCTCTTACACAATTACTTTATTCCACAATGCTTTATTCAAGACGCATACAATACGTAGGCATACGTCCATGTATAGATACCGCTATACGTATAGTAGTATATAACTGTGATCTAAGGGCAAAACACAACCTGGTAGTTGGTGTTTCCAGGGCAAGTGAAAGTGGTGCCGTCGTAATCGTCAGGATAGCTGAAAGCCTGAGGGCACTGGCCCTTGAAGTACTCGGAGTACTGCGTCGGGTTGCAGCTGCTCCCGGACGGGCAGCAGTACTCCGGCGCCCCGAAGATCGTGCACGGGTCATCGCACCCGCCGGGCACCTGCAGCGGCGCCGGGCAGTTCGCATTTACGTTGGCGGCGCAGCTCGGCCCCGACGTGCAACCATTCGACGTCGGCGTGAAGCTCAGCGGCACGTTGAACCCTGATAACAAAGCGGTTCGTTCATTCACAAATTTGTACCGTAAATTAAATACTGTTTAATTCTAATAGTTTAAGCTTATAGAATAAAAGTACCAGCCACGAGGGAGATGTCAAAGTAGTCGAGGCCCCCAGACTGGTCGAGAGAATACTCGGCGAGAGTATTGGGGTTCTGTCCGTAGCCGGTGCAGGCGAGGACGCCGCCGCAGTCGCCGGTCTGGCAGTTGCCGTTGCCGTTGGAGTCGAAGGAGCAGCCGGTGCGAGCCCAGACGCGGCCACCGGTGGTGCCGTCAGCCACGTTGAAGGTCCAGGACTGGCCCTGGTCGAGCTGGATGCCGCCGCCGGGGGAGGCGGCGGCCCAGACGGTGTAGGAGCATTGGTTGATGACGTTGAAGGTCGAGGCGGCGGCGAGAGGGAGGAGGGCGAGGAGCAGGAGAGGGAGAGTGTTTTGTGTGGCCATTTCTGGGGAGAAAATGGATTCAAAGTGTTGTTGTTGTTGTTGTTGTTGTTGTGGGTTGGGAGGAAGGGGGAGGGAGTGCAATTTATAGATGTTTTGGCGATGTTGCATGGGGGAATTTATGCTTACGTTTTGAGATGAAGAGGAAAATTCAAAGATTGCTGCGACCAAAGTGACTAATTGGCCGTGAATGTTGGGATGTTGATGTTTGGACGTATTGCATAACGCTTTTATTCTCTCAGAAAATCTCTCTCTCTCTCTCTCTCTCTCTCTCTCTCTCTATATATATATATATATATAATTTTAAAAGGGAGATAATATACTTTACTCTCTAAATACCAAAAAAATATACACTTAATTCTTTTCAAAAGATCAAAAAAATGTTGAAAAAAATAGTGATATGACTAAATACGCCTTCATATTATTATCACAATTATGTTTCCTCTTAAGAAAGTTAAGTGCATACTTCTTTTTTATTTAAGAGGTTAAATATTACCGATGTAAGTTTTCGGAAGAATCAAATGCACGCTATTTTTATTCAAGGAGTTTAGTGCAATAATATGTGAAATGTTGAACAGGATCAAGTATAGTTTAGCCCATACATAATTGCGTTATGCTTCCTACATAGAGTTGGTTGTTACCTGATTTTAGGGTTCACTTGACCTATGTAGAGCTGGAGGAGAAATTCTACTATATATTTTCTTTAAAGGGGTAATTAAAATCTATGCATCTGTCGTTGGGTGTAATTAGTGGAAGTAATGTTGTGCTCACTTTCCAAATTGCGGAGTAGAATTAGATGGTAAAAGCTACATCATTAGCGGATCGACACAAACCACTGCACTTAGGGATTGTTTAATTGTATATAATTGCAATTATATGGCATCGATAGAGTTGAGAAAAGAAAAAAAATGAACGGGCGAAAAAGGAAAAAGGAGGGAACTCAACAGCAACATGGGGGCCGTAGAAAAAACAAGAGAAGGAAGAGAAAGTAGGTGGAGAAGGAGAGGGAGAAAGCGAGGATGGAGTAAGACAAATCGGAACGTAAGGAGCAAAAGGAACAAATAAAAAAAAAGGAGAGAGAAAAAAAAAAAAAAGGTATTTGGTCAGTTTACTAAAAATTTGGATTGAATCTATAAAATTCAAAATAATGGTTTACTTTTGAAAAAATTCAAAACTAGTAATTTTTTTATGCAAATTGGTTTAAATAGAAAGTTCTTTTTGACAACTCCAATAGAATGTATTGATTACCTTTTGTGTTCGAATTGCTGGAAAAGTTATGTTAATAACTAAGGTACCCAAGCATTAATCTAGGATTGTATTTTGAATCAAATTTTAATGAGAAGCTCCCCAACAAAATATTGTTGGAGAGTGCTTGATTCACTGCTACGTGTTAGTTTTAACTCTATTTAAAAATTTATTAGGTAACTTTTAAAAAAATATATAATTTTTTGAGCAATGATAAAACTGACACATTATAGTAGATCGGAACTCATCAAAGAGACATCGGTGTAGAGTTTTCTAATGAAGGTTTTTCTATTTTCAAAAATATTTTATCAGTAAAATTGTTCAAGAAATAAAGATAGCTTTGTCATTAAAAATCGAATACTGTCACTTCTATTATGTCGCTTCTAGTAAGAGTAGAAGTTTCAAACTAAAATCTATGTATTTTTTTGGACCCATAATATCTCATTTTGCTTTTCCACTAGGTCAAAACTTTTTTACTTTTTGTCTGCTAAACCATCTAGGGTTTTGTTTGAACAAGTAAGCGTTTAAATGACAACCGCGACAATCAATCAATTATATCGTAAAGAGTCATGATCATTTGAGCTGGCATTTAATTATAAAATTAGATTATAACACTTATCTTTTAAAAGATAGTTTAAAGACCTTGAGCAACATAAGAGAGTAAACCTCAATTATTCAATCTTTTTTCTTTTTTTTTTTTCCCTAGAACTGCATACTTTTCCACAGGCATTTAAATGCTTATTAATTTCTATCTTTTTTGTACCCTGAAAACGAAAAGGACATAATACACTTGCCTAACACTCAATCAATATTCCACAAAAATAATCTTCCAAAAGTATAATGGAAAACTCCATGACTGGCAACATTTTATAAAAAAATTTTCCACAGTTCTTAAATTATGCAATAAGTGAGCCTACTTCCTATGGCACCCTTAGAATTTACAATAGTTTTATATATAAAGTATATATAATATGACTAAATCTCTCAATCCGGCTAGAATATATTTGACGATGGTTTGATCTAAAAAATTAAGAAAATTAAGTATGATAGAGTTAGAATAGTTTTAGAATAAACGACTCCTTGGCCTTGGAGAGCAAAGCGTCACACTTCCCATGTTTATGCAGTTAATTAATCCAAGTCACGTGATTTAACTTAAAATGGAACTTGGAAACTTCCTTATCTTACTTGACAAGTTCCAGAATCCTAATTTCCAAGCACATTTTCCACCACGATTCTTAAAGACCAATCAATAATTTCTCAAATTTTTGGTACATATATCATTTGCCGTCACCTTTGACCGGCATTTTCCATCACCGAATTTGACCTAAAATAAGTCTAAGAAATTTCCAACTATATCTGAAGTTCCATTGTCAAAACAGAAGAGAAACATAATAATTTTCCAGGCATATTAGATTTTCAAGAATATTCTCATCACTTTCTTAATATTCTTCGTGTTAAATATAAAAAAATATAAACATAGTTCTCTCACAGTTTAAGATTTTAAAATACAACGGTTGTTTTACATAGTATTAAAAAAGTATTAAAACAGGAGATTCTGAGTCAATCACATCCGCTCTTAGCATTATATTTTTTCTCATGTCCTGAGTTCGAGTCACGTTATAGCCTTGCAAAAGTTTCGAGCCCAGACGTTATTGAGAGTGCTAAATTAAAACATATATGAATATCGTTCTCTCCATAGTTTAAACTTTTAGGTATCGTTTGGTTCGGTGATAAGCAAAAAGTGGCTATTCAGAATAGGTATAAAATGAGTATAAGCGGATTGGATCAATTTTGGCGTTTGGATGAAATTGAGTTACTCCTAGGGATAAAAAAATAGCGTTTGTTAGGTAAGATAGAATAAGAAAGATAGTAAATTTTAAAATAAAAAATAATGATATTACCTTTTATTATATTTGAATTTAATTTTTTGATTATATTTTTAAATTTACAATTTTAACTTTGAAATTTTAAAATTTGAAATTAAAATTTAAAATTGAAAATCTCAATTTTAAATTAAATTTCAAACTTTAATTTAAGATCAAATTTAAATTTGAAAAATATAAAATATCAAATTTAAATTTGAAAAATTTAAAATATCAATTTTAATTTGAAAAATTTAAAATATCAAATTTAAATTTAAAATTAAAAATATAATTAAGTAATTATAAAACTTTAATTTTGATATTACAAAATTTAAATTTAAAATTTTAAAATATTAAAATTTTAAAAATTGGGTTGGGAAGCAATAATAAAAACTATTTATTATAATAAATTTATAAATTTTTTAAAAATTCTACTTAAACTTAAATTTAATAAAAAGAATTTATTATAATATTTAAAAATAATTTATTATAAAATTTATTATAAAATTTAAATATAAATAATATGTATTAATATAGTGTAATTAATAAATTTATAATAAAAATAATGAATTATAATATATAATATAGTATATTTATATAATTTAGTTTTAATTCAATTTATAATTTTTAATTAAGTTTGAAATTAAGCATTGAAATAGTACTATTCCACCAAAATAGTGGAATAGCAAATCTCTTACTAATCCGGGATAACCGGAAACAGGGACGAAGCTATATGGAGGCCCAAGGTGGCCATGGCCTCCCTCAACTTTTCAATATCTATTAACCTATATGAATCCTCAATGATTTTGCCACGTGGCAAGTTTTCCTCCACCCTCAGTAACTTTTTTTTTTGAATTAATTTTTACTCATGGCTTTTCCCCTCCCCTCCTCTCTATTCAATGATATATAATCAATGTGCTTTCCTCTTCAATATAAGTTCTCTCTTTTCCCTCAAACAATTCCTAATATGCAAAATTAAAAGAGGAGAGGTTAGTTTTGATTTCATAATTGATGTGACAGTTCTCAAAAGGGTGCAAAATCATGCAAACTTTTATGAGATTTTCATCGCAATCGTCGTCATGATCGCAACATTATCATCTCTATCTTCATACGACCTTTGTAGATTTTTTCTTTAAATGGTAATTCTAGGCAGTTATCAATTTTCAATGGTTATATTAGTTAGTTTAATTCATACATTTACCTACCCAAAAAATAAAACACACTTGAATTTTTATTTTCCAAACTCCTTTCTTCGCCCTCTTCAATATTTTTTATTTTTTCTTCTATTATTTATCAGCCGCACCGCGCGGGTTACTACACTAGTTTGTTTAATGGTTCTTCAAAGTTTTTTTTTTGTGAACCATGGATAGCTTTGGCCCCCCTAATTTTTCAATATTTACTTAACAGTGTGGTGCCAATATAACTCTCTCTCTCTCTTTCTCCTAATTGGTATACTCTTTTTATGGGTGAAAATATATTAAAAGTTTCTTGCTTATAGAGTATTTTATAATATATTTCTCTACTCTAAAAATTTTATTTAATATTTTTTTTAACTTTTATTTATCTTAGGTGAGCTTTTTTATTTGACTAAATCAAAAATTGCTTAATAGCTATGTTAATTTTATTTACTAAAAAACTAAGAAATTACTGTTAGATTTAGTAAAATTTCTAAATTATTTTAATATAATAATATAAATAAAATAATTAGAAGTTAAACATATGAAAATAAAAAACATAAAGTTCATATTTTTACATTATTTATTTCATTAATAATTTTTTAATAAAAAATTTTTTATTAGAAAATATTTTGTTTATTATTTATTACTAAAGTTTCTATTTAAATATATTTTGGCCCCCCCTCAAGATTGAATTCTAGTTTCGTCCCTGACCGGAAATAGTAAGGTTTTGACCGGGATAAAATATTTCCGTAAAACATTACTCCACTTGGCGGAATAATAGGAATAACTTTCGTTATCCCCGCTTATTCCCCGAACCAAATGGGGCCTTAGATTAGATAATTCCAACACCTACTTCGGTAAGTTACCTCTTCTGTGGATAAGCTTCTCCTCGATCAGAAGATCAACACGAGTCGATCTCATATCGAATTTTGATGAAAGCGAGATACGAGTTGAACCGGATTGTAATTCAAACTACTAGGAAAACAGGATTGCATTATCATTATCCAAGGGTGGAATGCGCAGGAAAGGAAAACAAATTCACCATGTTTATGTACAGTAGTAGTAAAGCATTCTCTACTGAAACTTCATTATCATTTCTCATTTGTCTCCTTCAATTTACCAGTGTTTTTTTTTTTTTCCCCCAATTTTTGGATTGGCATAATTTCGTAGAACAGCAAACTGATCCCCGGCTATATATCGTCCATGTCATGTAACACTAATGATCGATCATTTCATACTTCAATTTGCTAAAGTGGAGAAAAAACACACATCTAATTAAAAGGCACAAAAACCAAAAGGGGAAAAGTATAACCATGCATCCAACTCAAAATAGCTCTGCGAAAACAATAGACAAAATTTGAGGCCTCACTTGGTCCGGATAATATACGTACAATATACGTATAGTAGTATCTCTGATCTAAGGGCAAAACACAATCTGGTAATTGGTGTTTCCAGGGCAAGCGAAAGTGGCGCTGTTATCATCGTAAGGATAGCTGAATGACTGAGGGCACTGGCTCTTGAAGTACTTGGAGTACTTCGTCGGGTTGCAGCTGCTCGGGGACGGGCAGCAGTACTCCGGCGTCCCGAAGATCGTGCACGGGTCGCCGCACCCCCCGGGCACCTGCAGCTCTGCCGGGCACTGCGCATTTACGTCGGCAGCGCAGCTCGGCCCCGACGTGCAGCCGTTCGACGTCGGCTTGAAGCTCAGCGGCACGTTGAACCCTGAAAACAAAGCGGTTTGTTCATTCACAAATTTGTACCGTAAATTAAACACTGTTCTCTGATAGTTTAAACTTATAGAATAAAATCACCATCCACGAGGGAGATGTCAAAGTAGTCGAGGCCCCCAGGGTTGTTGAGAGAATACTCGGTGAGAGTATTGGGGCTCTGTCCGGAGCCGGTGCAGGCGAGGACGCCGCCGCAGTCGCCGGTCTGGCAGTGGCCATTGCCGGTGGAGTTGAAGGTGCATCCGGTGCGAGGCCAGACGCGGCCGCCGGTGGTGCCGTCAGGCACGTTGTAGGACCAGGACTGGCCCGGGTTGAGCTGGATCCCGCCGCCGGGGGAGGCGGCGGCCCAGACGGTGTAGGAGCAATTGTTGGCGACGTCGAAGGTGGAGGCGGCGGCGAGAGGGAGGAGGGCGAGGAGCAGGAGAGGGAGAGTGTTTTGTGCGGCCATTTCTGGGAGCAAAAAGATTTGTGTGTTGTTGTTGTTGTTGTTGTTGTTGTCGTTGTTCCTTGTGGGGGTGTTGTGCTGTGAGTAGGAAAGGGGCCGGGGGAGTGGAATTCATAAGAGGTTTCGGAGAGGTTGCGTAGGGTAATTTGTGATGACGTTTTGAGATGAAGAGGAAATTTCGATGATCACTATGGCCGTGTGCGTAGGGTAGGGATGACGTTTCAACTTATATATATATATAAAGCAATGCTTTTTTGACCGGCTAATCTATTGTAATAGAATAGATCTACATTCTTTCGGTAAAAATAAAAAATAAAATAAAATACTTCTATGCAAATAACTTATAAGCTGGTTTGAGAAAAGTAAATTTTAAAACCGGCTATATATAAATATATGAATCCCAGTTCGGGTTCAGGTTGCAGCGAGGGGCGGAGGCGCGGCGAGCCTGGTGCGGGTGGGGCCCAGCTGGAGGAGAGGAAGGAAGAATTTTTTTTATTTTTCCTTCTCTCTCTTTATTTTTTTTTTTTCTATTTAGTATATTTGTATTAAATATAAATTTTATTAATTTTATACTATTAACTATTTATAGAGAGAGAGAGAGAGTAGAGTAGAGTAGAGTAGAGTAGAAGCATCGAGGGGCATAGTATGGACAAGTATGGGGAATAGAGGAAAATTTGGCTGAGGGACCCATGGCTACAAATTTAGGGGAAGAGAGAGAGAGAGAGAGAGAGATGGAGAGATAGAGGAGGGAAGGAGAATAAGAAAGAGAGAGCTATGAGGGGCCCAACTCCGAAATCATGAAAAAGCTTCTTGAAGCGGAAAAATTCCAGAATGCAACGGGTATATTAGTGACGTGGCGTAATAAATCAATCAAATTAATTCTTTTAAGAATATATGTCCCATCATGATTGTAAAAAAGTATTTTTATTGTACTTTTGTTTGAAAAGAAGGAATGTGATTGGCTTGTTATTGATCACGTGGTGTAAGTGTGACAGTATAGAATCCCTCCTTGAAGCGGTTGAGGTTCATCCTTTAATGTCAAACAAAAAATAAATTACCTTTTTAATTATTTTTTTTGAAACACACACACACACACACACACACACACACACACACACACACATATATANATATATATATATATTACTTTACATTATTTCTCAAAAAACTTGCCACATAGCAACACAAGCTTCAATGTTGTTGGGTGTGAGCTCCACCGGTTCTTTTTTTTTAGTTGAACTGAACCGAATTGTCGAGTATGAGTCCCATCCTAAACCGGCTAAAGTCCTCCAAATTATTTCACCTTTTTTTGCTTGAACCAAATATGGTTGAGTGAGGTCTCTACACTAAACCGGTTCATGTTTCCTATTTTTTGTTTGCCTAAACCAAACCGGTGCCCTCTTTCTTTGCTTGAACCAATCTGCTTCATTAGACCGAACCAGACTAATTGATTCATGTCATCCATTATTCGGCCAACTTGCATTACATCTATTATCTATTATCTATTATCTATTATCTATTAATTTATATTATTTCTCAAAAAACTTGCCACATGGCAACACAAGTTTCAATGTTGTTGGGTGTGGGCTCCACCGGTTCTTTTTTTTTAGTTGAACCGAACCGAATTGTCGAGTATGAGTCCCATCCTAAACCGGCTCAAGTCTTCCAAATTATTTCACCTTTTTTTGCTTGAACCAAATATGGTTGAGTAAGGCCTCTACACTAAACCGGCTCATATTTTCTGTTTTTTGTTTGCCTGAACCAAACCGGTGCCCTCTTTCTTTGCTTGAACCAGTCTACTTTATTAGACCGAACCAGACCAATTGATTCATGTCATCCATTATTCGGCCAACTTGCATTACATCTATTATCTATTATCTATTATCTATCTATTACTTTATATTATTTCTCAAAACACTTGCCACATGGCAACACAAGCTTCAATGTTGTTGGGTGTGGGCTCCACCGGTTCTTTTTCTTTAGTTGAACCGAACCAAATTGTCGAGTATGAGTCCCATCCTAAACCGGCTCAAGTCCTCCAAATATTCACCTTTTTTTGCTTGAACCAAATATGGTTGAGTGAGGCCTCTACACTAAACTGGCTCATGTTTCCTTTTTTTTGTTTGCCTGAACCAAACCGGTGCCCTCTTTCTTTGTTTGAACCAGTCTGCTTTATTAAATCGAACCAGACCAATTGATTCATATCATTCATTATTCGGCCAACTTGTATTACATGTTAAATAATTATAATAACTCGAAAAAAAAAACTTCAATTAACAATCATATATATATTATTTTATTTATTTATTTATTTATTTATATATTATTTCTTCTAAAGTTGCCACATGGCAACACAAGCTTCAATGTTGTTGGGTGTGGGCTCCACCGGTTCTTTTCCTTTAGTTGAATCGAACCGAATTGTCGAGTATGAGTGCCATCCTGAACTGGCTCAAGTCCTCCAAATAATTTCACCTTTTTTTGCTTGAACTATGGATGGTTGAGGGCTGCCTCTACAATCAGCCAGCTCTTGCTTCTTTTTTTTTGTCTGCATCAAACCAGCCGCTACCCTCTTTCTTTGCTTGAACCAGTCTGCTTTACTAGACCAAACCAGACCAATTGATTCATATCATTCATTATTCGGCCAACTTGCATTACATGTTAAATAATTATAATAATTCGAAAAAAGAACTTCAATTATCAATCATATATATATATTATTTTATTTATTTATTTATACATTATTTTTTCTAAAGTTGCCACATGGCAACTTTTTCTTCATTTTTGAGTGTGTGCTCCA